>NC_056706.1:16629829-16758129 GCF_018831695.1 Puntigrus tetrazona | reverse complement strand
TAGACGAGCTCTCTCCACTCCTTTGCTGCTGGACCCTGAATTGTGATCCAGGAACGTAAAGCCTCTGCCACTCTCAAACCAAGTATGATGCAGATTTACAGATGCACTGGAAGTGCATTAAAAATAAGCTTTACTAATTAAATTTCAGTAACTGAGTAACTGAACTCTGTATCCATTCATGGTGTCATATTTTACAGTCAACCAAATCCAAGTGGTCTGAGGTAAAAGTTACTACTGCTCAATATTTCAGCAAAACTAATTTTTCACAAAGTTTACATGCTGGACATTTTCTATGCTGACCTTTCTAAGCATGATGTGCTAAAAAAAAATCAATGCTTTGTGATCGAGCTATTCAATAATTTTTAATCCTAAAATATTAGCAGGCAAATCCAGTCATTCAAAAATAGAAATCTATGCAACTGGGAATTCTTGTAGTGACAATTCTGCTATGCTAACCAACAGTGGCTTGATTTCAAACCGCCTCCTGTCAACATACATAAATACACATTTTCTGTCAGTAAATATTGTTAATATAACCTTAGTATATTACATTTTCTTTTCATGTTATATTTTGTACTCAGGAATATTTATTATGGTTCTGACTAAAACAAAGCATTGCCTAAAAGCACTTTTTTCACTAAAAAGACTGTGGTCATTCTAAAAACTGTACTGGCGTGTTTATTTCAGTTGAATCGATCTTTAAGGTCTGCTTCGCAGAGGGGACTGGGAGACGTCTGTCTCCAAGCAGTCGTGCTTTACATCAGCATCAGCACAGAGATGTAGATTTTAGCTGGGTTCACGTTTCACCTAGTGGGCTACACCACAAGCCAACTATCAAACACAACCACATGCACACAAACTGGGGTTGAGCTTCTGAAAACCAGGAGAGAGTCGCCAAAACCACACGCCGATGCACTTCAGTACCGATTTCATAAACTCCTCTATTCCTTACAAAACAACAGCAACATGTACATCAAAGCAAAGAGAACTGAACATACTTTCCCACGTGAAAGTGGTCCTTCCTGCTCGCCTACACATCTTCACGACCCGTCTGTCTTTGTAGACCTTCGCGGGATCGTCCATCAGCCCGTTTCTCACGTTGATGAATCTCATCCTGCTGGCTGCTCGGCATCGAAATAGTGGGGAGTAATCAAGCAGTTGAATGACGCACCTGTTTTCTCTTGAGTTCTGCAGAGTGAAAAGAGATATAGAGAGAGAGAGGAAGATGCAAAGCCACAAATGAAACGGAAATAAATATGACAAGAAAACTGAAAACAGTAAGTGAAAAAGACAGTCAGCAAATATGCGTGGCCACTGAATCTTATGTCTGCTGTTGAGTGGTTTTTTAATCAGCCACAAAACCCTATGGGTTGCAAGTTAAAGACTTAAGCTGTGAAGTCACTTTGATATTTGGGTACTTTTTACAGACAGATGTATACAAACAATCTTTTTACATTCATGGGGTATGCTCAGTCTATTAAGTCTACTAGCAATGTTACTTTATCCAGAATTAGCATTGCAGTTTTGGTTACATATACACACTAATGTCCATGTCTGCAAGACTTTATATGTGTTACTTAAAAAGTCTATTATACTCATCAAGGATGGCTGTGTTTGATTATTTTTTTTTGATAGAAGTATTTATTTTTGCAACATAGAGTTTTACTACATCCATGCTAAAAATAAAATAAATAAAATGGAAGCAGACAATAAGATTTGACTAATATTTTAATACCTAAAATACAAAAACCCTTGCTGCAGTTAAGCGAATTTTTAACTATATGTTGTCATATAATCATATAGAAGAGTCAACATCAATATGACTACAATGATTCCACAAAAAAAGTTCAATGAGTGAATGATTTTGATTCTTTAAGATGGTTAATCTCTTATAAAAATTATTCATTAAAAAGTTTATCGTTAATTGTTCATGAATTAGATTACTGTTTTGAATGCCCAAATCTAATAAGGAGAGAGATGTGACTTGGCATTAATTAATTGGGTATAGTGCTTTACACTCTCCACAGTAAAATGCATTGTTCCCCATAGTACTGCAGATTTGCCACCAAAAAGCTAATGCAGGAAACAGTGCACCTCAACCTCTCTTGCTCCGAGATGCCATCGAAGATCTCTGTGAACCTCATGTTCGCTAAGTGGCTGCTGAGGCCAAACCCCCACCACGCTGGAGTCACTCTACAGTAAACACACATACAAACACAGACAAGGCTTACACTTTATGAAACTGCACATGACCATGCGAAATGTCTCTGGGAAAGCTCACAGCAACACAGAATCGCTCTCATACTTGCTTCAGTGCTGCCTGCAGCTCCTCTGTTTGCGGATTCAGGAAACTGTTTTGTCACAATTCCGCACCTTGCCTCACACCAAGTGGCGTAATTATTCTCACAAGGGCTCAACTTTCTTCTCTCTCCAGGCCTCCATTAACTGGTCAAAGGCAAGCAGTACTTCTGGGTTCCCGAACACAATAGTAAAAATATGAATATAAAAAAGACTCATCAAGAGTGAATATATTAGAAAAAAATTCATTAGTAGCTAATAAATTACACTTAAGTTTTTAACCATCCTATTATTCAATAACGATAATCTAATCCACTCTTCTTCTAAAATTAAGATCTTCACTGGGATCCTATGGCTGGTTTTTCTGTTGGGTCTTAGTAATTGAACTCCAAAGTACCCAATATTCAGAGGCCAGCAAGCTGTGACAGTGCCTCCCTACTGTGTGTTTCTGAGCGTGCAGCATTTAGTGCCATCGCCACCCACTGGTTGCATTTAGCATGGTGCCTTCTTTTGAAACACAGAATGAGTTTCTTCCTCATTGCCTTACTTCTGCAAAATTGAAAAACATAATCATTAAGCAACATATAAAACAACGCACCCTCAAAGTTCAGGTAGGTTATGCATCTCATCAACATACAGATAAGAGAGTCCAAGAGTAAATTACAGTGCACTCAGCAAATAATAAGTAAAACACTGAACATGCAAAAAAATTACGACAATACAGCAAATGCTTTGTTTACTTAGGATCTGATGCATATCAGATCAGTAATCATCTTGAATTTGCTCACCGCACACAGATTAATTCTCCCACGCGGCAGAGAGTCACAACTATTGGATCTACTCGGCTTGCGTTAATAAATCCTACACGCAAGGGTGCGCGTTTATCCTGCCAGCACTTCGCAATAAACCGTGAATTTATGCCCACACGCTGTGAGGGAAATCGGCCTGGCATCATCATGTGCATTTGATGAGGCACTGGTGCACTTGGCAGGATCACTTTTGAGTCATTGGTTTGTGTTTGTACTTGTGCGAGTGAGATTAAGTGTGTAGGGTGCAGAGGTGGCACTGCATTACACGCAGATGGCCAGAGGAGGATTAGCTGTTGCGCGAGCCACACTGGAACTTAGAAGCTCAACGCCCATGATCTTCCCAGCACACATCAACTTACTACACAAATACTTCCCACTGATGTTGCCTAGTTGATAAAGGACTCTTGAGAACAAAACTCTCATTGTGTGTGTGTGTGTATGTGTGTGTGTATGTGTGATCAAAGAACAGTTGAAATACATATTCTATCTTTTCTCATACACATTTTTGTCTGTAAATTGTGAGGCCAAATAACCTGCAAAAGACTGGAAGTAAGAGATTAACCACATGAATTAACAGACATATCTTCAGTAAGCTTTTTATATATATATATATATATATATATATATATATATATATATATATATATATATATATATATATAAAAACAAGCTCACTGAGAGTAGTAGTTAATTGACAACAAACTATTAATCAAAGTTATAAAATACTGTAAATTATACATTTCTTCTTTAGTGATTTAGTCAAGATTTTTAGTTTGATTACTATGTATGACTAACTGAATATCAGACTGCAGTAAGTCAGATCTCATATAATGATTGCACATGTGTTTCTGAGCATACTTAAAAAGACGAGCATTTTGACACAAGTGTTTATGACTGGTCAAAGGCCTATAAAGCAGCGAATAATCAGTTCAGTGCTCCTGCTTCCATGAGCACCGCTTTATCGCAGGTGTAGCGCCTCAGACAGCAATCAGAAACTGTCCCTACATTGCATATAGCGCAAATGAGTTCCCCTATCGCTGCTGATTGCCTTTCAATAGAAGCACTGTAATTTCACGTAATCATTATAAACGCTGCAGTAAAGAATATTGGTTGTAAATAAGCATGATTGTAATTGTTTAAGCTCCAAATCTCTATGTCTCTCAGTGAATGGAGTAGCTTATATTCTGAATGAAACAACGAGAGATACAGAGAAGTATACTCACATCTTGATGTTGTTCTCATGGTACTGCTTGGTATCAGACGGCTTGGTTATACAAAGGCTGCAGGAGACAGATGAAAGCAGTGGAGTCTAGTTTCACACACACACACACACACACACACACACACACAATAATCACGGTCACATCAATGCATCCTAGCTCTGGGAGAACTTCTTTTCACCGTCCCATTTTTTTAGCCAAGCTCCAGAAACACAGAGGAGAGTGTTGTCCTCTCAACACCACATCTAAAAACTCATATCATCATTATCACACACCTTGTTTGAGCTGCTGCCGGCGATTTTTCCGTGGGGAAAATTGGACATGTGGCAGCCGCATTCTCTTCTCTCTCAGCCGGTGATGATAAAAAGTGGTGGCACCAGAAGGGCTGTTTCTATCACCTCGAAGAGCAAAGCATTGGTGGTCACTTTCTGTTAGGTTTCTAATCTAATGGATTCGGAGTGGCGCTACGCCAAAGGTTTTCAGCACGAGGTCAACAGCCATGTTGTAAACAAATAGGCAGCAGTTCATGTAGTCACACACACACACAGGCTGGGAAGGAGTTCACATTTCACACTGTAGAGGCTGTCATGTTACAGCTGTAGGTTTTACACACCCCAAAATAATACAATCACTAAAAACTGGCTGATGTGACACCTGGACCGTATACATTTCTAGCAATAATATGAGTTAAATTGTTAACATTTTAAATTACTTCCATGCTCTTTTTTAATAAACAAGATTGGTGCAAAAAGAGGGGAGAATATGTGAAAAAGATACTAAAAGGAGAAATGTGCACTCACCAGCTCTACTCTGGGTCCAAGTCCTCCAGGATGCGATGAGCCTCTGCCTTTTTCTGTTCAAAAACACACAGCACACATGTCAGCGGCACATCACCACAGCAACACACCTTACACTGTCTGTAGTACGCACACATAAACAAGCCAGTGTATAAGGGATGTACTATTAATAGAGCTTCCTCAACAGAAGACACTGGCTAGTTCTTCAGTTATCTACCGCTCTCCCCTGTCTCTCTTTGTGAAAGAGGAGAGAGCTGAAAGAGGGGAAGAGGAGACAGAAAGAAGTACTGGGAGGTAATCCAATTAGATGCAATAAAGAAAGAAGAATCTATTACATTCTGTGCCATCTCAAATGCAGAGAGAGCGAGAGAGAGAGAGTAATAGAAAGAGAAACAAAAATACTAGAGATTCCTAAGGCTGGCTATTTTGTGTCTTCTTCCACAAACATACAAAAATGAAAGCCCTAAACTACTTTTTTTTCTTTCTCACAAAACCCCCTCAATGTGTTTAGAGCAGTGATGAGGTTTATTCAATTTTTGAGATGGGATACTGGAGGCCACTTTCTCACTGGTCATTCATCGACTAGCCAGTGAGTGTGAAATATTATTATGTGCTCCGAGTACAAGCAGCTCACACTCTGAAATCATCTTTTTTCAGTGAGCAGATCTGATCACCAGATCAATGCTAATTTTTTTACTAATCAATCTCATCTATAACAGTAAAAACAACAATCAGCCTATCGTAATTTTAGTGGGACGACGTGGAAAACAGCCAGCCACGTTTTTCACTATACCAAATAATGCTCATTATAGAAAATAAATGAGTCACTCAAAAATCATGTTAGATGAGCACAAACAAATATGACTGCCCAACATTTATATAACATCTATTCAGAACACCGCAACATGAGCCACTCCTGACATATGAACCACATCAGTAGATTTCACATAAGTTAGGGCTGCAAATAGCATCTGTGCTGATAAGTGATTAATCTGTTGATGATTTTAAGTCAATTCATTTTTTCATATTTTATTCAGAGTCTTGATTGAATGTGATTTGATTTAAAAGGCATTTTTAAATTACTAATAAATAATACTAGAACTACTACTACTAACTACTAATAATAATAATAATATTACTTTAAAATATAAACTAAAATTCTTCAGCTGGAACAAATATATTTTTGTCATAATGCATATTTCTGTTCAAAATCAAGTTCTCTCCTTTTAATGTGTTATTCGACACTTGACTTGACATATGTACACTTTGCAGCTTAAATGCACACACTAGATGTTAGGGCAAACTATTTTCAATTTTATTGATCAGCTGTTTTATTGATTAGCATAACATAGGTTATTTACACAATGTAACCAAATTAGTGTTTTTATTTCCATGGCAGAATGAACACAAATCCCTTTGTTGCTGCTGAAATCTTGACTCAACATAAAGGGAACTTCAAAGGAAAATAACATGGCGCCTTTAATATGACAATTTCCTCTCCTACAATGAATCAGCGTGACATCGGCACTTTAACAAAACTACCTTCTGTATTCTATCCTGTGGATTTCTAGAGAGCACTAAGTACTTCCTGGAAGAGAACAGGAAGGAGTGAGAGCCTCTTGGGCAGCACTGCAGCATGAGAGTGGTCTTAATGGATTGAGACATGGTGGTGTGATTAAAAGATCACAGCAGGACAGTGAAGCCAGAACCACCTGACAGAGGAAATGAGTGAACAGGACCTGGATGTACTTGAGATAAATAATAGTAAAAGTAGGATATGTACTGTCGTCGGGATACATGAAGCTTCCCCAGAGTACATGTTAAAATATAGTACAAAAAGGCCTTTCAAGATGCTCAGTGTGGACAATATACCCAGCATTCAGATCACTCAACTCTCAGAGGTGGTTTCCAGATGCAAACCTTGATGTGACAGGGCACTAAAAAAAATTAAAAATCAATTAAACACACATAGAAGACAAAAAAGGCAGTGGACTCACTGTCATATAAAAGGTAATTGAGTAAATTTCCATTGCAAAAATATTTCACATCACCATATATGAGACACATACAGTGAAGTGCAATATATAGACTGTACTTCTCTTAGTCTCTCCTCACCAGAGGGACCACTAGCATCACAGACACATGCTGATTTGGGTAGTATGCAGTATGCTGAGCCACTCCATGGCTGCATCCCAACATACAATACACACAATCCATAGTATATAGTAGTTTAGAAGTAGTGCAACTTCAAAATTATATTGGTCTTCAAGCATTTAAAAGGAGACTAAAAATGGTATGCTACTTCACATCGTAAATATCTATAGATTTTCTGTTACAGTCTGCTTAGACTCCTTTTCTCCAGCTGTAATGTACTGCTGATAAGTAACATGGGAATAAATAAGCCAAACTGATATTACACTATCCATCAGAGTTGGGACTGACAGTTAATACACCAATCTCCGCTTACTGCGCCTCTACAAAAATGTGAGGAAATATTTACCTGTTATTAAAACAATATACACGTACAGCATGAGAATTAAAAATGTAGCCAGAGTTTCTGCTTAAGAAAGTCTCCAGAGATGGGAGAAGTGCTATGACTCAAACATTAATAGACTGTTGTTTGAATTAGGCTGCAGAGGGGCTGCTTAGCATTAATCTCCATTGCAGCACCGCGATTACACATTTAACAATAAATTAGCTTCCTCTCATTAAGATCTATCATAGCTGTTCAGCTACTCCAAGCTTCTGTTCACAGACGAAGCCTTCTGGAACACCAAATGTTCGCTTAACATTTATCTTTTATGTGTGTACTTGTTCAATGCAATGTAATGGCGTGTGCATATGTGAATCAGATTTAGTAGTTTTGTTCTCACCCTGTTTTCACTGGCATGATGATCTGGACAAGGGCTGCATGTTCAGCTTCATTGGGTGGAGGTGAGATGCAGCGCCTATATTTTGGGCTCTTGCAGCTTCTTCCTCCAGCTGTTACTAAAAATTAATAAAATACATATTACAGGCTTTAAAGAGATTGTCCTAACAATCCCAACCGTTTTAAATCAACAGTGACAACAAAATAAAAAAAAAAAAAAGTAAAATAAGTACTATATTGAAACAATTTTTTTATATAGTAATAAAGGACTAATAATTGTAAACCCTGATATCAAGAAGACCACTACTAACAAGAAGCCTGGACACAACAAGAATGCGCTGGCTACATGGGCTAATATTAACGCCTATCCCTGGATCAGCTGGCTTACTAAGCACATCAGATTTGGCAGCTCTCTGATTGGCTGGAGTGAGCCCCAATGCTTTAGCCAAGAGAGTCAGCTGTAGACAACTTAATAGGGTCAAAGATTGATGATCAACAATACCTTAAGAAGAGTACACAGATGCACACAAAAACACAAAGGCCCTGGCTCCAATGAAGTCTCTGAAAGGGGCTCTGCCTTGCAAACATGAGCTTCAACTCACAGACTTTCAGTTTCTGTTGCAGGATCAAGACATTGTGTGCCGAGTTAAAGTTATAGAAAATAAACCAGCTGTCCTGCTGCCCTCGCAGACAGTCAAACACATGGTGAATCTTGATATTTCGGCACTTTCTCTCTCCATCACTCCCTTGCCTGTTTTACGCACAAGTTTACCACAACACGCACTTGCCTCAGATGTTTTAATGCTTGGGAGTGAACCTAAGGAGTAGAGAAGAGAGATGGATGGGGCCCTGTCACACCCTCACTGAAAAAAAGACACCAAATCTTGTTGGAGAAGAAAACAGCAGTATGGGGGGGCTGAGGGGCAGATGAGGAGAGGTTCATTTTTCTTGGTAGCGTGACTGTACTTTATACAACTACTGTGACACTGCTGCCATTTCACTCCCTCTCCAGTCCTCCATCACCATCAATGGATTAGCCTAAGGAGCACAGTGGTGTTTCCTGATTTATTGAGCAGCGGGTCAGACATGGTCCAAAACCCTCAAGTGAATGAGGGGGTCTGTTTCGCGTTGAAGACGGGGGCCTGCTTATATTTTCTTATGCAATGTCCTGACAACTGATGACTGTGAAATATCTGGAGAATATATTCTAAATACAGCCCTATAATGGCATGGGCAGTTACTCTTTTCACCAATTAAAAGACATAAAATGTATGCTATGGCTTTGATGCAATTGGTTCCACTGGAAATAAGTGACCTAAAAATTCATACCATTACAGCATTAACGCTTTTGAAGTAGGACCGAAGCGACTAATGGCACTGCGAAGAAAAAAGAGAGAGGGAAGGAGGTTATGAGTGAAAGAGAGGAAGGCAGTTTACAGCCGTGTGGCCTGGGGCTGAGGCACAAATACACAATCATCACAACTCCTTACGCCACACACTCATCTACCACTACTACTACACTCAGAGTGTCCAGATTACAGCTGAACACTAACTCTAACTGTGATAAAAAGTATCTACTTATTGTAGCCTCTGAAGCTGCACTCAGAAAGAAATCCTGTTTCTCATCTAAAATAAAAGGTTTTTGCAAACTGTCCTGGTGTTTATTTTATAAGGCCAACTTTTTCAGGGGAAAAATGCATTCTAGGATCCCATCCAACTCCTTTTCAGCTTTAATGATAGCTGAGGAAGAATAAAACATCTGTTTCACGCAGCTTACAGATTCGTTGCTCCACCATGGTGATCTCCCATCCACCCGGTCCATGTTCTGGATTAGCTCCTCTTGGAGAGGAAGCAAGAGGAACTATGTCCAGGTCGTGGCTCCATGGGCACTGGGCCCACGGGAGAGATGGGTTCAATTCCTTCCAATGGAACTGCTGCTACTGGCTGTGTCTTCAGATAAAATTACTAAACAACATTGCACTCATTCAGACCTGAATTAATGTTTCTATTCTGTTTGTAAAAGTTGTGGTTTTAAATTTGACTTCCTCTTAATGAACATTTATCATAAAAACATTTACTACCGCTTAGAATCATAGCAAATCCATATAACGTAACGTATTTTTTTAATATCAATTTTGAAAACAGTTGTGCTGCTTCACATTTTTGTGGAAACAATGTTATAGAAACTTTAAAAGAACGCCATTTATTTGAAATGCAAATCTGCTGTAACAAATGTTTACAACCTCTTTTATATCTATTAATAATCACTTCAATGCGCTCCTGCTGAACAGTACATTATCTACTGAATGATTATATGAAAAGGTTTCTATCAGATATCTTAAATAACTTGTTTTATTACAAACAGGTGAAAATAAGTCACACTTAAGCTACATGAATTGAGAACTATGAATATAAATATGTTTTAAGGCTCTCATGCTTAAGTTTGAGTATTAAAACAAACGACTCTAACCTCAAGCATGAGCAATAGCAACAGTGATGCATGCCTTGGCAAGCACCAATAATTAATGCTATTCACCATTTCAAGGTTTTGACATTTTGGGTTCCTGGAAATAGATACAATGCACTCTGTTCTTCTCCTGCTCAGAACTATGAAACATGGTTACAACACAGTACCGCTTAGAGACTGTTTAGCGGTAAAAGCCTCACCTCTTATAATAAACCGGTGAATGTACACAAGCAGATCAGTGGTTAAGGCTATTGGATATTCAGATAGTTTTAAAATGGTAGTAGACTTTGGGTTCATTCTCTCACATGAAAAGAATGTTACATAAGAGTGGTGTTCAGGGAGGGTGTCTGCTATTCTCTCTCTCCACACTCGCCCCCTGGAAAGATCACTCAGGCAGATGCATGGACTAGACACAAATCACACAACAAAAAGAACAAGACTAAAAATTAAATATAAAAAAATAATAACAAACAACAACAACAAATAACAATAACAAATAAACAACCACTACCTAATAACCCTTTTAACACAAAAATTACATTTAAAAATACATTTATAACTTACAGCAATAATAAACAATTTAATATTTAATGTTGCCCCAATTCCAGATTGTCAATGGAAAGAGGGAGACAAAGACCAAATGTCCAAGGACAGCCTGAGAGAGCTCTGCTTATGTTCAAAACACATTCCTAGAGTGTATCTCCCAAACTTCTCCAGGCTGGGATTTAACACTTGAAAAGGATTTGATAGAGGAGTCACTTTAGGACTCAAAGCCGTGACACGCACACACTCACTCTTTCTCCGTCTCTCTCTCACAATACACACACACACACACAATGTAGAATGAAAAGTGCCTTGTTAACCCCACACAATTACTTTCAAGGACGAGCACTATAATCCTGCCAAGTCTCAGTAACAAGAACCAACCAAGAATCAGAAATGCGTAGATGAGAATTAAAACCACAAGTGAGCTTTACATAAACACAAACCTGAGTGCTAAGACATGGATATGTACTGCAGTAACCTTCAACAAACAGATACAAAGTGCCAACACTCACACAGACTGACTGAAACTCCTTTTAAAGAGGCTGCCAGGGTTACCAAGTAGGGCAAAGACAAAGGTGAGGTGTGTGTATGTGAAGGTGCACAGGTGAGTGCTTATCCTCATTTATTTCTATACAGTGCTGTTCAAACATACACACATTCAAGTTCATTTAACACAAGTGCATTTGTGAGACTCATTTATCAATCAATCCAAGTTAGGATTTAAAAAGAGTCACAATTAATAGTGTACAGTTTAAAGGTTTAATAATTATAATTTCAGCAAAGATGTATTAAAGCAATGCTTTTAAATGTTTCTATTTCACTGAATACTAAAAAACATGCATACATTAAAAAGTTTGGAGCACAACTGTGATAACAATAATAAATGTTTTAGAATGTATCAGAATTATTTCTAAAGAATAAAGTGACACTAAAGCCTGGAATAATAATACTGAAAATTCACACTTTTGTGTCACAGAAATAAACTTTGAATATTAAAATACAAAATGAGCATGTGTGACTGATTATTGCAAACCCTTTTTGTCACTTTTTTCCATTGATCTCAAAAGTACAAACTTGTTTTCAAAACAAACATCCAAGACATAAAATAAGCTTAGGATATTACCTACGACAAATCCTCAAGGAAAAAAATAAAAATCTCAGGTCACACGATGCAAAGACATTTCTGCTGAGCTACTTGAATGCGGTGCTATTTTGACTGTATGATACTGTCCAGTGTGTTCTGGCAACAATTCTACCATTTTTTCTATGTGAAAGCTCTCAGCTGCTTTCATGACAACAGCTGTGGCTAAACATCTCACCACTGTGGATAAACAAGAATGTATGTGTGTGTATTCACATTTCATATCTGATTCAGATCAATTTCACACACTGTTTCAAGTTACAGACATGAATGACCGCTCAAAACATTACAGTAAAAAAGCATTACTAAGGCACCTAGAACTACTAATAACTACTAGTCAACTGTCAACACGAAAGCCACTGGCATTCAACTCAGATTTTGCCAGGTGGAAAAAATCCCATTTTACACTGGATTCGGGGGCAGATATAAAGATTTAAAGGTGGAGCCTTTGCTCAGCCCAGTAAGCAACGCCCAAACAACCACACAAAACATCCCAGGATCAAACAAATGTCACTCTTGAGAATTCCATTGCTCATCCCAGGATAGACGTGCATTAGTCTGACAAACTTTTAAGAATATGTGAAGAACATGTAAAGTCCGGTTTCGAGCTCTGACTCAAAACGTTTATGAATCATAGGATGTCAGGATTACACGAGTCATCTGACACCCTGAGCTGTAACAAGCCATTAGACACAGACTTGCAGGATCACACCTGTCAGAGTGCTGCAGGTATGCTGAAATAGGCACACAACACATACTAGTGTGTGTGTGTGTGTGTGTGTGTGTGTGTGTGAGAGAGAGCCTCTTCTCCTCCCTGAGCTTTCAGCTCCACTCGCTCACTTTCATGAGTGTCATCGAGTGTGACAGCTCTACATAAAGAGGATGAGAGATTTCCTCTGTCCACTTTGACTCAGTGTCCTTTCAAATGTCCCGCTGTCTGTCTCTCACCCAAACACGCTCAAATCCTCATGTAAATATCCTCAGCCGCTCAACTGTCATCTAGGTCAGATTCATTACTAATTAATTACTGTTGCACAATAGCTTCCCCACTTGCACACACACACACACAGTTCTGCCTCCAAGCCCCATATTGTCATGGCTGCTAAAAATACACAAAAGCTTTAGGAAGTCATAACAACTCAGCACAACATCTCTAGATTGGTGTGATCACACTGACCTTAGCGCTTGTTCAAAGGGTGTAATCATTCTGCCCTTTACATCTTGCCACAAGCAGAAGTGTGATCACAGTGACCTTAATCCTGCCAAGCACACACACAAACTCAGAGACGCACATTAAGGGTAACTCCTTAACACACTTTAACAAAAACATTTTCCTTTCTACAGCTTGTGTAATCCTTTCAAGACTTAAACAATAAGACCAGTGTATTAATGCTGCACATTTAAATGTCTGATAAATCTGAAAGTCTAGTGAAATGTTTGAGTGAAAGAAGCAGTTCTGAACTTTTTAGGCTGCAAACAAGGCCTCCTTTTTCTCTGAACTAAAAGTACCTTTTCCCAATTGTTTTCCCAATACTTAAAATTAAAAAAAAAAAACAATAACCACCTACACAAAATCATAACTGCCATTTCCTTTATCTTTGAGAATGAAGTCAAAACACTTTATATTGCCAACAACATTTCATAAGAAAGAATTGAAAAGAATGAAAATATAACCTCTTAAAAACTCCAATTAAAATAAGTAAAAATAAATCCAAAAGGGAGCAAATTTGTGTTGTTATTACAACATGGGTTTTCTTATTCTTAATTTTTTTATTTGAAAAATTAATATCGCATATTAGTTTAAGTGTTTAATATATTTGTCAATTTTCTTTTGATCTTCTGCACCAAATGCATTTTATCATTTGGGACCCTGGGACTTAATGTGTTTTATATTGCTAAGAATCAATTTCTCTTCCAGTGCTGAACTCCTGTAGCGTGTAAATAAACCACAGAGTTTCAATAGAATACAGAGATATATTCAAGCGCTCCCCTGTCAGGCTGTTCTCTCCACATTCCTATAGCCAAGATTTTACCGCAAATGCTTTAAAAAGTTTGCCAGCAACATTGCAACTCTTCCTGCACAGTTTAACTCATCTACTAGGTCTTGTTGGGTCTAGAACAGTGCGAGTCTCCTAAGCAGTCAATAAACACTCTCAGTATTGGCTATGTGATGCACACTTGGCAAAACCTGATACAGTCTGGTGACACCTACAGTTGTAAAGCACCAGAAATGGATCTCACATGGTGTGAGGCTAGCGGTATGTTATTATAGAGAGGCTGCATATATTCCACCTAAACACACACACCCTTCACAGAGCCCCTGACCTAGAAAAGAGAGTTCCTAAGAAGTTGCAGAGTTATTCCAAACATCTGCCTGTGCCATTTACTGTTACACCACATACGCGTTCATTCCTCACAACCTAACATATAAAACCACAGCTGCAAAAGTCAAAGGTTCTGGTATTACTGACATAACTCTTTAAGATGCAATCTTTTAGACACTGGCAACCCAAACAGTATCTACACACACATGGCGGTTCCTGCAGGCCTGTGTGGTGGTAAATGGCAGGGCTGGCTGGGATGATAAAAACACAGGCCAACGGAAACAGACAGGCTGATTTACGAGGCCAATAAATATGGACTAAGTGATAATCTGCTGTACAGACTTATTATCGCTCTTCTCTACAGTCGGATTAATCCACATACAGTATGCAGCATCCTTTCTAGCCTAATCCCATAATAATCACAAATTCAGAGTCAGTTAAAGCTCTCTGTTTGCCTCAACAAATGTTAAATTTAAAGAGATACTTATTAGGTGGGATGAAAAAAGTTAAAATAAAAATAATCCCATATGCAGTGTGATTTTCTCTTATTAAGAGATTCTAAAACATCTTAGGTTAACTTTTTTTCTGCATTTGTAAACTAAGGACAAAGTATACAGAAGTATACAAGAGCAAACATACTTTTCTTTGACAATGTATGTTGGGTCACTTAATAGTTTTGTGAAAAACATTTGAATGGTAGTAGGAGTAGGTGATGTGACAAAAATACAAAATCACAATATAAGCTATTTTATTTCACAGTAATAATATAATTATTTTTGCTTTAAATACAGTCTTGTCTTTATAAATACAATTTTTTTATAGAAATTATTCTTTTTGACCGTGTCAATATCACTTGACTAATAAGCCTAATTTAATTATAAGAATGCAGCTGTGCTTAAAAAAAAAAAAAAAAAAAAAAAACTTGGAAACCTCTACCTTTCAATCATGTCTACTAGTATATCGCCCTCCTAAATGATTTAAATAGTTTCAATTTGAGATGGCGGATTAAAATGTTTTGCAGTTTACCTGCATCTTTATTTCACCAAAAGGAGAACATATCACATTAACTAGCAACAGTTCCAAAGATTACATCTGGGTATTAAAAGCTATAATGAACATTTTTTTAAATTGCAAACCTTTTTGCCATTTCCTCAGCTCCACCCACAGTGAGGGGCTGATTTATGAGATGAGTGACGAATAAGAGACTCCGTCCCGATTTCCAAGCGAGGACGCTTCATCTCCGAGTATTCCACTTCTTGGCTGCTGGGGTCCTGTAGATAAATGTGTTCATATCGGATGTGGGCTCTTGACCTCTGGGGGAGGAAGAGAGAGAAAAGAGAGAAGTGAATTATGGATAAGAGAGATTTAGTCTAATCAAAAAGAATGTCAGGATTAAAAGGTTAACAAAGCAGTTTCATCTTTTTACACATACTGACATTTAACATCAGTTATACTAGTAGACCACAGATGGGTGAATAATATTCCAGTAATACAAAATGCTTTAAACTTATAACGACAACAAGACTTCATCCACTGGGAATTAATAGGATCACAAAACAACAGGGCATTTAATATAACACCAGAAAAGGTTGAATTAAATTTGTTTAACTATTGACAAGATTTTAGAAATGATGTACATGCATAGACTTGACATATGATGTATTTGTTTAAATAAATAAAAAAATAACACACATCTAAAAATGTTTTAAAAGTATCTACAAGACACAATACAATGAATTAAATGACTGTTGTTATGTTGGTTCGCTTCAGTTCTAAACATCCATTAAGGATGCGTAATGAAACACCCGCAATACAAGAGCAGTCAGGATCAGCAGGTCAGGATTTCTGAAATTATTTCACAAATAATCTGATAAGTACAAGCCACTCAGACCAACGATGAGTGTAACCATGGCGATGTTTGAGTACTGTGGAGGCAACAGTGCAGTGCGTGCTTGGTACAGGAGTGAGCCTTTTCACACGAGAGTGCGAAGAGTAAACTAACCTTGATGCTGGTGGACAGAGTGTGAGATAAGAGAGGTGCTAGACCCCTCACACGAATACATTATTCACATCAATCACACATACACATCATTTCTTCTTCTCACTTACCACCAAACTAACCTGCCCTTTCTCTTACATACACACACATAGATGCAAAATAGTCCGAGATAAAACACTGCCATCCAATCAGTGACTCTGAAGCACCAAAATGTGACCACAACATCAATCTATAATAGTAATAATTACGTAAATGTTATTGTTATTGAATGAAAAAACGTAAGAAAAAATATGATCATTTTTCACAGTGAATACTGTGTTCCCAAATTAATGTTTATCAGCTGCCCAAAATAGCTTTTTTATTTGGAATCACCGTCCCGTTCTACTTCTACATGTTTTGACTGAGGCCCAAATAGGGCAAGCTGCTGTACTTCGTATGATCAGGTGGTTCACAGACCTTCGTGAAGCTTAGGCTGATCAAGAGCAAAAGCACATGAACTCAATAACCCTGAAGAGCAATAGTACACATCACAGTAAGAGTTCTTCAAAAGAACCGCTTCTTACTGTGACAAAACCAGAGATCAGACACATGTGAACACACTAAATACACACATATGTGCTCGATACTTTTACACATATACACATCCCCATTATTTTGCCCACAGATTACAAAGTGCAGACTTTGTCTGTTAGACATCTGGAAACATACCTCAACAATATCCTGCACATATTTTGCATTTAAACACAGTAAGACATAAACGGAGGTTTCAGAATGTTGGCGACACTCAGTTTAAAAAAGACAAACATCTACTACTTTGCAGTGCAACGATAAATAAAAGAATAACTTCTTCTTTTACTCAAGAAACACTTATAAAGCCTAGTGTTTCTGTTTGTATAAGAGAGGAGAAGAGTCTTGGCATGCTGTCTGAAGTGAAGCCAATATACACTTTTGAATGTTTGAAATATCATACCTGTTAGTCTTTAATATTGTGAGATTATTTATAAACCGGTTTAAACATAAGAATACATAAACAAATTTCTGAATATGCTAACTTTTAATTACAGAAAAAATGTAAACACTTGTTCCGAGTTTACATGTTTTGATGTCCACATATTTGAAATATTAAAGTGGCTATTATCATTTCAGGCACAAAAGAAATAGACAAATACTATAGATTAATTGGATTGAGTGCATCGCAAGTAATATGTATGTATGTATGCATGTATGTATGTATTTAAGTAATTTAAAATGCTATTCTTCACATGGCTCTATTTTTACTATGACAAGCTTTATTATAATTATACAATTACTTGAGAAACTGTCAGAATAATCACCTACTTACATGATTACCAAAATAACTGTTAGTGACAGAGTGACAGAGAGAAAATTGGTTAATGGATGATTTAAGTACTGACATCTAGAAAGCAGGTTTGGCCAATGGACAATTTCATGTAGACATAATAGGGCTGCACAATTAAATCGATTTCTAATCTCGATTACAAAAACAGATGCCACTATTATGTAACTTTGAACGATTAATTTCCACTTATGTTATTCTGCATTCTTAAGATTAATTTTAATTTTAGTATAATTATTTAACAAAATTTCTGCTTGTTTTTATGTCAAAATATGGAATGCGGTCAAGTTTCAAACAATGGTATAAACATAATTCAGTGCAAATTGTGATAAATAATAAAATCACAATTACAATTTCAAGGCATATTCAACAATTAATGCAGCCCTAATGTATAATAATATAATGACAGTAAATAACATGTAACTGCCAAACTGGGTCTGTTATTGAATCACTAACAGTAACTAATTTATTATCGTTGCCAGTCCTATTTATCAATCACATTCATCATTGTTAAGAGAGAAGTTACAGGCAAAATCCAGTAATTAAGAGATTCTGAGTCACATGGATTTAATGCATTTACCAACAGAATGTTGCTTGGTCAGAAAGTAAGTGGTGATTCATGACAATTTTCCCCATAAAATTTCACTAATGTGAGTGCAACTAAAATGTACTTGAGCCAAATTATGTTTTAGCTATAAAATGACAGAATTTTTTAAACATTGATTATTGCAAAAAAAAAAAAAAAAAAAAAAAAAAAAAAAATACTTCACACAAAAATAAAAATCCTCACCCCAAGCCACCCTAGATGTATATGACCTTCTTCTTTCAGACAAACACAGTCTGAGTTTTTTAAAAATTTATCCTGGCTCATCCAAGCTTGCTAATGCTGGCGGAAGGTTGGCCATGATTTTAAAGCTTGACTTTCGATGCATGAGGTAAGTTGCATCATATGTGGAGATATAGGTCAGGAATGAAATGGAACTCAACGTTCTCCAGAAAATAATCAGACGTCAGTTATTTATATCATAACTTTAAAAATATTAATATTTTTGTTACAAAAACCCATTGATCTGCTTCAAATGACATGTGATAACCCCTGAAAGCATATAGGTTAGTTTTATGTTGCTGATATATCTGATTTACTGAGCTTCAAAATCCACTATTCACCAGCATTATTAAGCTTGGAAGAGCCAGGATAAATTTTGGAAACAAAACAAAAAAACTCATATACACCTAGAAAGGCAGTTAATGGCATAATTGACATTTTGTGTGAACTATTCCTTTAAATGTCACAAAATGACTGAAGCAGTCACACAAGAGAAATAAAGATATAGTGCCTTTCACTAATAATACCAAATAGTTTGTTTTGTAGTGATTTAGCAGAATGAAAACCCTTGGTGTGTTGCGTCTACAGTATTAACATTTGTTGTTTTTCTGCACTGATGTGTTCACTGGAGGAATTCATCTAAACCAGAGCAAAGGTAACATGTACATTACCAAAACAAAATGTGTGATAAGATACCAAAATGCTTGAAAACACACACTTTAACCAAAATACCCCAATTTCAATAGGTGCTTGGCACTTACATAATCACATCACACTGCAGCTTTCATCCATGCTCACTCTCTCTCTGTGAGTGGGCAAGATAATCTGATCTGCAGGCAGGATTTGTCATACACTGTGTCACACACACAATATCAGAGGGAGAGGGAGAGGGAGAGGGAGAGGGAGAGAGGGAGAGAGGAGAGAGGGAGAGAGGGAGAGAGGGAGAGAGGGAGAGAGAGAGAGAGAGAGAGAGAGAGAGAGAGAGAGAGAGAGACAGACATAGAGAGAGAGAGAGAGAGAGACATAGAGAGAAAGAAAGAAAGAAAGAAAGAGAGAGTGTTTAACTGGCCCCTGACCTCATTCTGAATTGAGGACAGATCATGCGTGCTGAATGTCTGAGCTATTGTAGAGGAACTTTGCCCCTGTACTGTTGTAATGCTCTCCGTCTTTCCTCTTCTGCCATCATTCCATCTCACTGTCAGTCTTTCAGTTGTAGTTACCAACCCTCTTCTTTCCCATCCATCTTGCTTTAATCTCCCTCAATCCCTTATTATCTCTCTTCAGAGGATAAAAGGTGTCAAGATCACAAAACATCTTTTCAACCCCTATCACTTATGTTATCACAAAACAACATAAAAAGCTTATGTTTTAAAAACAGACCACACTTTACACAGGCAGAACTAGAGAGAAACAAACTACAGCCTACAACCGGCTCTGGAGCATTTGATTCTTTGAACTTTAATAAGTAGGGCTGCATTTTTCAATTGTAGGACATTTGATTTTGTATCCTAGGATATTTTAATAGAGCTAATTTTTCATCTTACTGGGACGATCACCAAAAAAGAAAGATGACAGTTCCGTAGTGGGGAAAGAAAGGATGTGGAAGAGCAGACATACACACCTTACCCACATACAAACACTTTAGTATTCAAGTTAATCCATCCTACCAGCAGCTCTTGGTATCTCAAGGGGTGTTAGTCCATGTCCTGTGAGAACAGTCAGCTCTACTGTATCAGGCTCTGATTATACAGCTCAGCACACACACACACACACACACTCCACATTCAGCATTCAGACTGAGGAGAAACACAGCTATTCCCAATACACCTACACACATATTCAACACTGTGCTTCTTATATGGCAAAAAGAATCACAGCATGGAGGAAAGGAATGATATTTTTAACATTGCGTGCACGCACGCGCACACACGCGCACACACACACACACACACACGCAACCGCATTAAAGCATCAATGTTATGGAAGAGTAGTATTGTTTGAATTTGATCGATTCTGATTCTGCTAATCGATACCAAAAAGATAATGATATGATTCCTTAAATTTAAATTCTTTAATTGCCTAAAAATCATTGGAATCGCTTCGAAAAGAACAAGTCTGTCAAGGCTACATAAAATTATAAAACTTAATTTAAAATTACTGTAAAATAATAGTGTGGAATCTTTGCGCGACCATGTTTTAGCCTGTTTTTACCAGAGGTGCACAACCACAACCTTTTGTGTAATTGCAAATTGTAATACTGTGTATATATTTATGAGAACACAATTACAATAAAACTTTAGCTTCCATGCTTCATATCTGATTAAAGTCCTATAGGATGCATTTCCCTGAGCTAAATAATAGCAAAGCACTTCAGTTCATTAAGCTCTTCAGGTTCTATAATTGTACTGTATACAATTATAGAACCAACTATAATTGGCTGTTTGCAAAGACCCGCCTCCTTAGTTACTGCTGCGTGACCGATGAAACAATATAGCTCTCACACTGCACAGGTGTTCTCACACAAGTAAAATACATCACAGCAGAGAGAAAACACACAGACAAAGACGACAGATCGGGTTTCTTCTAATATTAAAGAAGGTCTTAGGACTCTCAGCTTTTAAATTGTGTCATTTTTAAAAGAAACGATAATGTTCACATTTACATAAATCAATTTAAAAGTTTAAGTCCACCAAAGTCCATCTAAGCCTGCATTCCTGTCTGATTTGTGGTTATAGCTAGAAGGGTATTTATGCATTTACATATTTTCAGAGCTAATAATACAACGTGAAACCTATGAAAATGATTTTAATAAGCACATGATGTCGCGTTTCATTACATCAGAGCAACGCAGTATCTGTCTTTTAGCAGTAAAAGACCTGTCATAGTTTAATGAGTGAGAAGATGCCATGAAGCTGTGCACATCTGACTAAACTGCTTCCGATCGGGGCAAAGTTTGTGGGATTATATCCACAGAATGATAATTGCACATGTTTTAACAGATTATTTTATTATTTAACGGAGTATTTGACTTCAGGCTAAAATTCATGCATGCAGCGCTGGACATTACATGTTTTGTACACCAGAAAATAAGTATTTTCCATATTACTGTGGCAACCAGGAACAGCATAGTTAGACCTTCCGCATTTTTTTTATTTTCATATATCGAAAAATTTCTTTCTTTTTTTTTTTTTTTACCCCAATTTAATTTTAGATGTCAGGCAAGATATATAGCAGCAGCGTGCACATAATATACACGTTCTGATTAGTCAGACCGCATGTTAATCAAACTCTTTTGATTGGCCAATTGGGATGTCATGTACAAAAAAATTCTAAAGAGAATAATACCATAATAAAATTATGATAGGAAGGGTCATCGATTCTACACATTCTGTCACATTAAAGGTTATCAGTATATCTCATATAAGTTCAATTTCACTTGTTCATTTATGCATGAAAACATTAAAAGTGACATTCTAGAGCACGACTGCATATGAATTACATAAAAGCAGTAGTCGGTTTCAGTCACTTTCTAACAAAAACAGGACTTTCTGACCAGGCCTAATAAATGCTTCCTAATGCAGCACCTTGAATGAGAGTAATAGTTTCCTTCAGTCTTCTGCCACAATTTTGAAAGGCTTAACAATAGACTATGGGCAAATGGACAACTAGCCTTAAGGGCACAAGCGGACAGAACCGAATAGACAAGATCTCAGTGCAAGGCAGTTCTGGCAGCCACAATATATTGTCTGTTTGTGCGCACATTTTGTACCTTTCACTGCCTGGTTGAAATTCAGACAGAAGGGATGGTCTGCGGCGGTGAGGCTGGGCCAGGGATCCATGGGGGCAGATGGGAACCATAGTCCTTGAGCATGAGGATGGTAGTCAACCAATCCACCAACATCCTGAAATTAACAAAGCGACATTATGCACACATTTCATGAAACCGCATGAAGAATGTGACTACTAAAATATAAGATAAATGATACTATCCTTGATAAAAATGCAGATGTTTCCCAGATTTTAATCATGCTTTTTTTGACATGAAAACTACTGTTTTTAACATTAGAAATGCCTTTATCATCACTTTTGATCAATTTTAAGCAAATTGTTTAAATTTCTTAGCTACGGGATCAGCATATCAAATAGGTTCTATGTTTATAAACCGTAGATTTGATTCTTCACTACATGACACAATAACAGAAATATTAAGAAAATTTGCAGGGTTTTTTTTGCAATGATGTTTCACAAGTGCACAAGAAAAAAAATTCATATTGAGAAATGACTGTTGTCTGTGTGTGGAAAAAAAAAATATACATCATAATATCATAGTATATATAAATCATAATATACACTTTGTAGAATTTTTTTTTTGTATTTGCATGGACTGGAAAATCCCATTTTATCACATTAAAGTGAAGATTCAAAACATGAACATCTTTGTGTCAAAGGACATATTCCAACATAAAGGCTTGGAAGGTAAAATGTTGCTCTACCTAGCCTGAGCTGACTAGGGTTGAGTACCACTGATTTAGATTTTCTGTGTAGTTAATAAGACTGGGGTTAAATCTTTGCGTGATAGTCTTTAGTAACACAAGATAGTCCTTTGTTGTTGCTGATCAATGATTACATCTATATGTACACCACAATAGCATGTGTATGTATATTAAGGTATATAATAGAAGATACAGATTACTACAATACACAAGATACAATTCACAGTTTTTCTTAGCTCACAGATCAAACGGTAATGTTGCGCATAAATAAATATGAAATTTTGTACCGTATGGGCTCTCAGCTGCAGAGGTAGGGTGGCAGGACTAGGAAGGTGACGAGCGTCCATAGCCCTCCGACCCTGAGGCACTGACTGAGGGTGCGAGGACATGCTGACGATGCAACTTCCTCTACACACTGAAAGTGGGTGTGGTCTTGTCACAAACGCTGTGCATCATGGGGCGTTGAGTCCTGGCAGTCACCAACCTGGAAGGAACGAAACAGAAAACATTGCAGATTAATTGTTGACAAGAAATATTTGTTAACACAACAATCAATTTCTGAAGTCAAACTAAATTTTGACAAAAACCATACAGTGTGCACCAGACTTCGGAAAGCCAGGATAAGCAAATGTGAGTTTGATGACAAGTGCGAGTCCTAGCCACCACCTGCTGCTGGCCGGAAACTTGTCGGCACACTGTGTGAATGAATGGATCACTCTGTATTCTCTCTTTTCTCTTCTTCTTCACTCTCTTCTTTCTATGCTAGTTAGAGCAGCTGGTGTGCTCTCCTGCATGATGATACTCCCTTTTCACAGGTACAGCAAAAAAACAAGTAACTGTTGAAAGTTTCTTTGAGGCTAGTCTGTTCACTCAGCAACTATCTTGGAATCGTCCCTATGTAGATCACAACCAAGCAAGTACAGCTCTTGCTTACCTAAATAAGGATGGACAAATGCCAAGATGACTTAAAATTTATGTTGATTGTGGAAGCAGGTTAAAACTCACTGGAAAAGATGTGCATCACTGAACAGTCAGACAAGAGAGACGTTCAGAGGTGGTGGTTTCCATTACACTTATGGACTGGAGACAAAGCACCAGGTGTTGGGAGTACCAGGCGATGCTTAATAATCATACATGATGCTGTCACCCAAAACCTGACACAAATCTCGGTAACCACTTGGATATGCAAGAACCTTGCCAACATCAAAAGATTTACAGGACCGCATAATGTTATAGCAGTGACCTTACAAGAACCAGCACAAGCAGATGTTACTTGCAGGGTTCTACAACACAGCCCAACAAAATGATGGGTAATGATTATTTGTAGCGCAACTCCTCTGCACAAGAGGACAAAATACCAAGTCATGTGTTGTAATGAGTAAACAAGCGGAACGGTATTTCTTACTAGGAGTAATGCACTGAAATATCAACAACCAAAAATATTCAGCCAAAACAGCATAAATAAATTGCTTTAGGGGACCAAACTTCATTGAGCAAAACAGTGATGTTTAATCAGCCATTCTCAGATGATGTTTTTTGACCATGTCGGTTTCTATTTTGTTCACACAACATTAATAAATTTTACCAAAAATGCTGATGCAAAAATGTGTCTAGGTTTTGTTTAGCTGAATATCAGAACCTGGCTTGCTACCAAAAATGTTTTTGTCTTTTTTCTCACCTGAGAACCAGATACCCTGAACAGCATACTGAGTTCAATTACCTAAATGTAATTACCCAAACTTTAATTATGGATTCCGTGTTTCACTAAACAAAACAAATCATTTAGGTACATCACTACTTGGCAGACATTTCAATCAAAGCAAAGTATCTTTGGTACCTTCATGAGACAAGCAGGTCTTTGGAGATTAGGATTTCTAAAAATATTACATGTACCTGCAACCTATTTTACCATTGGGCCCAATAGAATGACAAGTTAAAGAATAGCCATTTACACTCTGTAGCTTCAGATAAACTGGAAGTAGTGCTATCACACTAACAAACACAAATGCAAACATACATGCTTCTCTGAATGTGTTTTTCCCCTGTGGCTGCTGTGTGTCATTGGAGCTCCGCTCAATACAGGCTTACACACCACTGCCATCTCAAAGGGCCCCACAGCTTGGTCTCACAGACACACAAAAATTACCATGTGAGAGAAGTCTGTCTCCATAGATCGTTGCGTGTGTGTACATTATCTAAAACAAGGTCACTGAGTGTTTTCAAATACTTTGACATTAAAACAAAGAGTCAGGTCCTCTGCTCTAAAGCCCCTGTAGCTCTTCTGCAACACAAAGAGGGGCATGCTACCGTCCTCCTTCCTTCCTGTCTGTCACTGAATGATTTACACGGAAAGAGTCGAGTGTTTTACTGTGCTGGGGGAGGAGATTCAATAGTCCAGGAATGTTTGGAGCTCTGAAGAGGAACAGAAAGTCTTTGTCATCCTGAAGGCACTTTGTAGACTCACACATACACATGATCACACATGCAGGATCAAATAAATCACACATTACTCACAGAAAACACAGGTCTGATGTGTGTTCCTTGTTTTTGCTTTAACCCTTAAATGCATAACCAAGTCTTCAGTGACCTGGTATTATCATTCTCTACCCTCTCCCTCTTTTAGTATTAATCGAAATCTATTCTTTATTTTAAAAAAAAGAAAAATAAATCAAAATATTTATAAGAACGACAGTTTCTGTATTTATTTGTAAGAAGTGTATAGGGTCGTCAGATACCCGATGTATGTAAACATTTAAGTATTTTTTCTACCCAACTATGTTTACATATCTGAGGATTCAATATATGCAATACACCATTTTTTTCACAAAGTGGTTTGATAGACAATAACGAGGTGATGTTTTACTAATAATTACTGGAAGCATAAAACATATTAGCAGAAATTTAACTGGTTTGGCTTTACTGTACAGCAATTACTATACGCAATGAAATATAAATGTTACTGCCATTTGATGCTGGATGTGGTGAATAAGCTTCCAGTGTTTCAAATACTGAATGCGAAGTATTCGAAAATGATCGTTTTGATAATATGTTTGAGATTGTCCAAGTGAGACGCTGAATATACTGTAGAAGTGCGCTCAGACAATGATCTCCCTAAGGTTTTATTTTCTTATTTTATTCTTTTGTAACTGTAAACAAACTATAGTTTTTTTGCTATTGCAGCAGTTAGAGATCCATTTGTGCTGGATATATGTAATAAAGATTGGAAACATTCATGATTTAAAGGTTACTGAAAAACAACTTTCAAAGAACAAAAATTTAAATAAAACATTGGGTCAATTTCACTGTCACTTTCGACCTTTTAGAACATAACATAGTATAATACTTTCATAAAAGTATCTTCAAATCTTTTTTGGTCATACGCCCTTTATAATTGGGACGTCAGATGGATAAACTTCTGTATTACTACCACCAATTCCTGTGGATAGTAGTTTACAGTATTTAGCTGGTTACTTACATGAAATTCAAACTCTCATAAATCGGGATAAATTTGCAGTAAAATCACGTGGCAATTACAATTAGCCTTTGCTTCATGAGTTTAATCACCAGGCCTCCCAAAAATGAGTCCCAGAGAATGAAGATTTATTTAAAAGGAAGACATTGGGTGTGAAGCGCACATGTGTCCGGTTTGGCTGATCTACTGGCACAGTATGAACTGTGGAAATCTGGAAACAAACTTACCACTGTTTTCTGGCATCGTCCAGCTTTGTGAACGAAAAACCACAACTGCTATGACAGACATAAAGAGAGACTCTGAGAGAAAGTGAAAGATAACAAGAAAAGAGGAAGAGAGAAAGAAAAGTAGGAACAGTGAAAGACTTGGAATGTGGAATGAGAAAGAAAAAAGGAGATATCTCTCTATGAGAGAGAGAGGGAGAGAAGGCCCTCAGACAGAAGGGGAAACACATGCCCTGGCACGGATACAGACACCCACAGGCAAGCTCATGGCTGCCTGCCAACAGCACGAATGAACTCACTTACCCTCGCTCTCTCTCTTTTCTCTCGTTCTCCCTCTTTCAATCACAGCGCTCCACTCATTCCCAACTCTTTCTTCTCCTTTCTAGGAGTGGCTGGCTTTTTGTATGATCTCTCTCCTTTTTTCTCTCCACCTCCTCTTGTGTTACATTTCTCTTCCTACCTTTTTCCGCCTCTCGTTCTGCTGATAAACACACATGGGCAGCTTGAAAGAACTGGAAAGAACCAGCGCTGACTGCCTTACCATTAACCACCGTGTATTTCTAGCTCACGCATTTTAGGTTTTGACATCTTTTATTGACCATCACAAAAGCTGAGCCAGTTTCTTCTGTCTGTCAAGATGGATGTAATAAATGAGAGGCCTGGCAGTTTGCGTTAGTGCTGGAAGAAAGGCATTAGCTGATGAGCCACGATCAGGTCCCTCCTGCTGGCCCAGTAATGTCAGAGACAGCATGAGGTGGGCGGCCGAGTGTGCGTTCCCATCCATCTGCATCACCGACGTCTACGCCACATCTCCCACAATCCCACAGCACAAAATGCCACTTCAATCAGCAATGTCATTATCACCTCTAATTTCCCACATTCGGCATTTAAGCTTGAATGTTCTGTTTGGGTTTTAGTTTGAATCTGACACTCTGTGACGCATGCTGTGTATTAATTAGTGCACCACATTTAGACTGTAGAAATGTTGTCAATCTAATTTCTATCCTCTGAAGACAGGCTGTATATCATACTCTGGCAGAAAAGAAATGTCTTGCAGCATGAACATATATTGAGACACACAGCTCAACCTTCTCAAATGGACTTCGGTTCTGGGATGAAAAAAGCGGGCTGCTAAAACTCAGATTATAATTACATCAACAACAGCATAATTTATGAAGCTGTCTAAATGAAAGCATTCAACATAGGTTTACTGCATAGCTGCTCCAGCCAATTTATTCTCTGCATCCATCTAAAAAATTATTATTAAACTTATTGGTATTACTGTATAAAATAATGTTCATTTATTAACAATAGCTGATGTACTATCAATTGACAGGTTTACGGTTTTTATAAATCTGTATTTTCAAAAGTCTGGGCTATGAAAAAAAATGTAATTTTTGAAAGAATTCTCTTTTGATCACCAAAGCATACAGTATAAACTGTTATAGTGTTGAATATCTGAAATATCCTTTCTATTTGAATACATCTTGAAATGTAATTTCTTGCAGTCAAAACAAGCATTTATTTGAAATAAGTCTACTTCTGTTATGATCAACTGCATGCATCCTTGTTATTTATATATTTACTTCTAATCCAAACATTTTAGGTGTTAAAGTGTCTCCATCCTGGCTATTTACAAGAGGTTACAATCCAAACTAAGCGAGTGGCAAAGCATTTTTACTCCTCAAACAGGTCGATTTTGTTTTGTTTTGTTCAGATCAACTAGTAAGATGTAAAGTTTTGTATCAGCAAGCATTGGTGTAATAAGCATTCAAACAGGAGCAGTATTTACAGTGCTCTCACACACACACACACACACCCCTGATTGAGCAGGGGAAGTGGCATATGACAGCTGTTGGGAATGCACCTTCACCTGCATCGATGCTCATAAACAAAGCTTTTCATATCACTGTTGCTCACATGCAGTGACTGCAAGCTGATGAGGCTATTGTGATTTTCAAGACCTTCCTCTGCGTGTATGTGAAGGCAGACTGTATTTCCCTTCTTCAGTGCCTCTCTCTGCTCTCTCCCCTGTACCACCCCTTTTCCTCCCTCTTTCCCCTCTTATCTGACCTTTCCATTGTTCTTTCAGCCAGTGGCCTGTGTAGGTTATTTGGGGTCATGATGCAGGGCAGCTGTCTGACCTCTGCGACAGGCTGTGAATAAAAACACCCTCCCCTCCAGTTAAAGCTCTCTATACTGTCTACATTCCCAAGCGTCACTTTAATCCCTGGACTTGAGTCAAATGCCTACAGCTCTGCTCAAAATTACATTCAGAGCAATGAATGCTTATATCCACCTTAAAATCGGGTCATCAGCCATCCGCCTTTCAACACTGCTGAGAAAGCACATGATAATTTATATATAAAGGAGTTTCTGAATAGATGACAAATGCGAAAAAGCAGATAAACAGTATGCTAATTAGGGCAATTAATCTAAATAAAACAAACTGCAATATGGCCTAGTGAGATTATCAATTGGAAGGCTGAGATTTTATAAATAAATATAAAATCTCTGCGCGTCTCTGAGTAAAACGAGGCACTGTGTTCTTACATGTGAGCAGCTCATTATCTGCTGGTGTGCAGCATCACGGTTCTTAGTAAATGCTGACAATGCAATCTCCTTTTCTGCATCTGCTCTGACTTTGGGTCACTTTAACACTCATTTGGGAACATAACATGCGCCAAACAACTTCCCATACTTATTCAGGAAAAAAGGTTTATCAAAATTAGTCAAAGTCAAAATATTTAAAAAGAAGGAATTAGGGCAGCTATAAATACTATTTACTATAGTAATACTATAGTTTTATTTTTATTTTTTTAAGATTATTAAAAAGCTATTTAAATTGTATTATTATTATTAAGCCATATTGATTTAACTATAAAAGACAAATGCTCTGTCTGTGATTTTAAAGCTACAGCCCAAACCACGGAAAATACCACCGCTCCCTACTGTTTCAGTGTCCAGTAACACTAAACTGCACAAAGCACACTGGCTTACAAGCCGACATCCTGACATAGTATTTCCACTCTGCTTACAAATACATAGATCTTTTACCCATCCCCCATCTCTCAAAACACACAAGCACAGACCAACCCCCACCCACCGGTACTTCAATTCCTAGACTGTATTCAGCACTCATGTTTTGACAAAAACCAACATGACCACTGAGAACATACCCAAACAGCTCATGAACTCAACCTGAGTGTAAACAAACAAGTCTAAAACAGGCCTACAAAACGCTTTATACAACAAATGCATATAGAAGCACACATACAGCCTGGTCTTTAACAAGCACGCACGCACACACACACACACACACACACACACACACACGAGAAGCATTTGTGTTGCATAACAGCAGAGTGAATGACTTACTAATAATGTGCAGGATAATCTACACTAATCCTCTCTGCCTGCATCACTGACGATCAGCGTCTTTCTGTGTGAGAGAGCAACACCACAACTGTTTTGATCAAGGTCGCACAGCAAACCACAAGGTGCTTCAAACATTTACGATGACTGGGTTGAGCATACAAAACTAGCTACAGAGGTAACACAGAATGTAGGCAGACCGTACACAGAGAGATGCTAGATTCCTGTATATGTATGCACGCAAAGCCACAGCAGTGGTACAAACACCCATAATTGGGAATGATTCATTTTTAGTTTAATAGAAAAAACAAAACAAAAGGGAAATGTAAAAATTGTTTTGAACAACTGGAAGCGCTTTAAACAAAAGTTATGTCCCAAATCGCATACTTATGCACTATTCTATGATGTTTTGCAGTATAATAGTGTAAGTTGTGTGTTCACACTTAAAATTCCAAAAATAAAAGTGCACTTTAAGCACCTGGATGATGCATTTAAATAACTGAAAAACTGAAGTGTGGAAATGTTGGACACTTCGTGCACTCAAATGTTGTAGTTTTAATTATGTTGTGAAGGGGGACGGGTTATTAGACTCGGATTAGTAATGACAAAATAAATGTACATAATTCAAACACGACACGGTAAATGCACAGACATTTGAGACACAGCTTAGAACAAAATCAGAAAAAGAAGAAGCTTAAGACAAAACAGCAAGGCCAAATATGTCAATTTAGCTTATGTTGAGTTTACAAGGACTTTAAAACAGAGTTAAAATCTGACTAAAACTATTTTTTGCTTCAACTGACCTCAACGTAGTGTGCAATAAAGACCTCGTGGTTTACAATGATTTTAGAACAGTTTGGGGGAAATTTAGGCACAGCTTGGTGGAGCAATACTGAAGCATTTAGCTTAGCCTAATGCACAAGTGTATAGGCTAGATAAAAAAGTTTTAGCTACACTTTAAGGTCCTCTTGTTACAGTTTCAACAAATAAATGTATGAAGGATTGGGGTTGATTTACATCAAATATATAAAACAGATAAATATCTCAAATGTACTCAGTCTGTAAGCATAAATTTAACACTGAAGAGAAGTAAAATTATAGTGAATGTTATATAGTGCATATATAGATATAGTTTCTCAACCAAGTAAAGAAATACAACATATACATAGTCTTAGGTGCAAATTAAAAGCCTTTAAATACAAACAAATACAGTCATGCATACATCTTGATTCCTCCTACAAGATGAATGGGAGTTGCATCAGGTGTGTGTGTGCAGCTGATAAACATCTCCACCCATTTCCTCTCACCAAAACAAAGTGCGCGCGCGCACACACACAGTTAGCAGGGGAACACCAGCAGTCTCTCTCCTAGCTCTTCAAACCCCAAACACACTCCCGCTGGCTGTCGGTAAAGCTACCCTTTGTCTGCCAAAGCTGCTTCAGACAGCCATTTTTCAGCAGCGGCCGAGCAGAAAATGAGATTCCACCATCAATAACCTGCAAGCCTCTTCTTAGCAGTCTGGAATTTCCTCCTGAGCCAAGCGCTCACATCCTCCACAGTCTGCAGAGAGACGTCACAGATGAGGACTTTACAGTAACGCTATGAATGGATATTAGAAAGCGACTGGATAGAGGGCTCTCTGAAATTATGAGTCTTAATTCTTTAAAAACCTCTTGGTCTTCAAGGCCGTCTTCTTTTGTGCAGAAATGAAACCAAGGGTCATGGTTGCTGTGGGAACTCTCAACAGCTCACAATCTCCACTACCCGCCCCCTCAATCTCATACTCCACTTCTGCTTGGCGGTTGCCGTATGTGTTTGAGCTTCTGAACTCACTGACCCCAATTTCTCATTCTCTCTTTGTCTATCTTTGTAACTTGGGTTATCTCAAATGTGCAAAAAACGCAAAGCCCTAAGGCCCCATTTGGTCATCATGCAAGCATTAGAAACATGTCACGCATAGCCCATGGTTTAGGTGACTGAAATTCAGTGTATCCCTACTAGTGCGTTCCTCCAGATTTCAAATAGTGCTGACGGATGACAGTACGGCACAGTGGAAAAGTCGGTGCATAACCTCAGTGTCACATTTTAAACCATCAGACAGCATTCAGATCAAAGTTAAACAACAGTGAGTGAGTGAGAGACATGAACAGTGAAGTAGGTGAAGAGACGTAAGAGATGATGACAGAAGGAGATCTTTAACTCACATAGTGAGAGAAGATCAGTGACAGCTGTTATTGCTCTTTTTTGCTGTTTATACAGGTGAACCAAACAACCCTCTGGCATTCTGTTAGCAAGACATCACTGCTTAACCTAATGCTCCAAAGAACACAACATCGTCTACATTCTAAGACACTGTAAACTCCTTACAAATGTAAACATCTAGACATTTCCTAAATGTACAATTTCTAAATGAATAAGGCAGTATGTGTGTATATATATATATATATTATCATTATCTCATTATTCAGGGTCATTAATAATTATTTTTAAACCTACTATTCTGCATCACTGGTCAAACATGTGATTGTAGAGTAATTGTGTTACACTATATCAGAATATTAGAATATTAGTGTTTTTATATTCTAAATTGTAATATTTACAGTATTTCTGCATGTTACATTTTAAATAATTGCAGCCTTGATATGCATAAGATATTCCTTTCAAATGCATCTTAAAATCTTACCGAGCCCAAACTGTATATGAGTGAGTTTGTCAAATTAAAAATAAATTCTTATTCTTGTGGCACTACAGGAATAATGTAAAATTTTTCATACTCACTGAAGTTGTGTGAGTGTATCTGTCCATGCCCTGCACCGTGACAGTGAATGGTTGTTTAGCACAGCTTATCATGTTTTGAATGAGAGATGAAACAGACTAACTTTTGACAAAGATGAGATGCTTCTTTTTTGTAAACAAAAAAACTGGCTTGCACTTTTGAAAAGCCAAAAGTAAACGTCAGTTCTGTAGGTACATTTTTATTTAGCCTTTAAATGACATTGACCCAGTTTGTTTTAAAAAAGTGCCAGCTTTGACATCTTTGTTTAATTCGTTGCACTAAATATTATTTGATCTTTTTCTTTTTCTTTACAGCAAATGCAACATCTTGGACTGTTGAATGTGTGTTGATTGTGTTGTTTGAATTGTAACTGTGCAGTTGTCACACAAGGTTACAGTTAATGTTTTCAATTAAGACCATTTTTAGTTTCAACTTAATTTAAACGTAAGAAATAAATGCTGATGTCAGTTGAATTGAATTACCTACTATGCAGTTGTTGCCGTTAATTTCAGATGGTTTTTCAATAGTCAAAAACTAGTTTAACCTTTTCATTTATGCAGGGTTTGTTAGGATAGGGCAATATTTGTTTGAGATACAACTACCTGAAAATCTAGAGTCTGAACTTTTCGGCCCATACAATGTACTGTTGGTTATTACTACAAATATACCTGTGCTACTTATGACTACTCTTATGATCCAGGATCATAAATGTGCTATACAGCGGTGAAATAACGTCTATTATCGGTGTTCATATTTGCAGATATCTGAACGCTGTTATTGGTGCTGATTACCATAGATAAATCAGTAAGCCTCTGCTCACTGTACACTGCTGCTGATATGAAAGCAACAGACACTGATAGAAAGCACAGCTCCTCTTCCAGTAAAGTCTTGGGCACTCTTCCACGTGAGTCAATACTTTATTATGCTGCCAGAAACTCTCTCTCTCTCTCAAACACACACACACACACACCAAACTCACCCTGGGACCAACTATCATATAAAATCCACAAGCTACAGACCTCATACATAACATTAAGCAAAAAACAGAAACCTGTGGAGTGTTCATACAAAATGACATGGGAATGAAGAATTTATTACAGTTTAAGAACAAGCACTTGGAGATTTAGAAGGACGATGGTAAAGATATTTAAATCCCAAATGCAGAGCTGCAGCCAGATTACATCTCTAAATGGGCCACTCTGGACATCCTACAGTCTTGTAAAGAAAACAATGGGACATAGGAAGTGTCAGAGGATTTTTTCCAACAGGCAAGTTCCACAGTCTTGTCATTTCCTGGCTTTACTTAGTTCTCTATCTCAACTTGATTACTTTTCCTCTCTCTTTTAATATTTAACTGACCCGTATGATTGTTTTCATCTGAACTTCATAAGCTACTTTTGTTTTTATAAAAGGAAGCAGTAGTTTTGGTTTACATCAGGAAAACAAGGTTTTTGTTCATGGATAGGATGTAACATCAATGGCCTCATTCAACGGTTTCAATATTTCCTAGAGCATATTATGCCAAGAAATCCTTAAGCTGGCACTCACATTTAGAGCAACTTGAGCGGAGAAAGATTCAGTGAGATCAACAGTAAGTGGCTGATAGCAGGAAGGTGAAGCCTGTTTCTATTCCATCTTCACACACATCTGCCAATTTCACCAGCTCTTACACACACAGCTGCTATAGGCTCTGCTACGCAAAATTGTCCACCCCTCACATTCTGTTTCATAAGCAGTTGCTTGTTTCATAACGGGCCAACGAGTACAAAACCCTGAGGCAGAGAGAGTCACCACCGATACACTACACCCTCACAACTGCTGCAGCAGGGAAAACACAGAGGATAATGAAGAAAACACATCAGATGGATGACAGTTAGCCCACACATAGCCTTAACTCTACTCTGATATTCAGGTCGAAGTGCAAAGGGCTGCCATGAGCACTGCGGATTCAGAGAACAGCCGAGTTAAACTCAAAACACACATATTAGAGAGAGTCTGGCAGCGAAAGCAAAATCCACTCAAACAGAATGGGTGATAAAACAGAATTCAAACACTGTCTGAAATAGTCAATAAAAGGAGAAGTAAATCTAGGGCAAGCAATAAAATAACCAAGTTGCTCAAAATATAGAACTTGGAAAAGGTAGGATTTGAAGCCTGAGGTATAAAATAATACACTCAGAAACAAAAATATGGCCTACTAGTAATAGGTATACAGTTTATCAAACAAAGCTATTTCAATGATCAAATCTTTCCGTTTTCAGTCAGAACTTAATACCTTTAGGGCATTTAATGAATCCCCTTTTTCTAAAGTGGTAAAAAACGAGTGATTAATAATACATAGGTATTGGTGGGGGGAATGGCTATTTTGGGATTTCTGGCATTTCTGATATCCAATTCCTTCAGGTTGAACATTAACCAACAGTCTTAACAACTTTGTGTAGCAAATATTAGTACTGAATTATTAGATGCTTATTATCAGCAAATAAATTAGCATTGAATTGTATTACACAATAATCACACTAAAATCAGCAACTGAAACAACTTTACCTGTATCAGATAATACTTTATATTTGCAAGGGCTTTATTTAAGCAAGTCAGGTGTTTCCAACAATCCAAAAATGAACAATTTGTGGGACTACTGAAGTAAGGTAACTCATAACGACCATTAGTTCTGTAATGATCTCTAACATAATGACATCACAAGCCAGATATTTTCAGCAGAACCTTCAGTTTTACTATCCAGTTAAACAAACAATTCAGTTGTTCCTCAAGAGGCAGAGCCTGCATTCATACTACGTCTGCAGTCGACTTAATGAATGCCAAGAACGCACAGGGCTCAGCAGAACACACAAATACATTCTATCACTCAATACAGTCTATCCCTCAGCACTCCACGCCACAATCACTATCTGCATACATGTTGTACTTGACACCCAGTGTCACATGAACGCACACAGACACGCACACCTACATTTTTAGTCCCTCTTGCTGGCTGCTCTCCAGATTACTAAAAATGTCAAAGAGGTAGCAGCTGCTATTGATGTGGCTGTGCAGACAGACACCGACTTTCTCCACAGACCGCCACTACTGCAAGACCACTTGATACCACTGCTGACAACTACAGAACTCTTACAACGAACTCTCACAAACGCTGAGTGCACACCCAAACAGGAGTGAATGCAGTCAGTTTAATGCATTGATACATTACAGTCGCACTACGTATGCTCAACTCCTTCAGGAATCTGCTTTGACTAATTAAGAATGTATACTAACAAGGAAATATATGCATACTAAGCATGCGCACTATGAATAATCACAGCGTAAGCAAATAAAGCAGTATGCAAAAAGGAAGTTGTAATAGTTGTATTTTGCCTAGCAGGAAAAACATGCTGCTGATGTGAATATGATGGATTCATGCGATAACCACCTATAGTCAAATCAGATAGGTAAGCCTGCTGATACGGCTTGGATAAAGTTCTCAAATCTACAGAATAAACATGCATGTGCTGGTGCAGATGCATGTGTCTTTGTTCTTTTGTGTAAGTCATTACTATGTAACAAAGAAATAGGAACTGATTGTGAAGATAAACCCCACTAACACAGACACTAACATATACATCCCTTGACGTAAAACAAAGGCTCTCTGACCTTCAGCATGCGGCCATTAGTCTAATAGTCTAAATGGTATTTGCAGCCTATTTACGCTGGCCTTTTCAGCAATCAAACACTTGGCCATGGGCACATGTTTACAACACTCACAGCACACACACTGACCACCACTAGTGCAGGACAGATGCCATGGGAGTTCATCCAAAACGCTGCCTTAACTAACGGGATCAGTCAGGTTCAGTTCTCAAGTAATGCTTCAAGATAATTTACGATATTTTGCAATAGTGAATCAGTTAATACATTGTTAGTGTGTAGTCAATTACACATAGCACTGTCACAAAGCTTGTTCACTTGTTCGCTTAAACGTTTATTAAACTTTCATAACTGATTTTTTTACCTCTATAAAAACAGCAGAAAAATTTACTTCCTATATATAACCAGCATAAACCTCTCTCCAGATATGGTGCAGATATGTGGTATGATTGCCTCACTGAGCTAATAAACACACCAGTGTCTACATTACACATAACACTAGTGGTTACGTCACACCGATCTCACTCCACCACTGGGGAAACTCCAGCAATTTGGCCTTATCTAACTGTGTTAGATATGACACAACTGCTGCTGATAGCAAGCAGGACAACTGAACACTACAGTGGGTTAAAGGGGAAAACTCATATCCCACTTTCTATTCTAGGGATATTCAGTGATTCAAAATGCCTGTAAAAATATATGAAAGTGATAAAAAAAAAAAAAAAAAAAAAAAGGAAATAGTGCAGTGCTTTTTGCAAAATGATGTTAATTAACTGTGTTAGTCTAAGCCATTCAAAAATATTGCATATAAAGTAGGTGAACAACAGAAAGAAAACAAGGTTTTTATGTAATTAAAACAAATTATTCTTGTAATTAATAATTGTGTCCAGCAAATATGCATTACAATTATCCAAAGTGATAGTAAAGTCACTAATAATGATATTACAAACAATTTCGATTTCATACAAATGCTGTTCTTTTAAGCTTCCGATTCCTCCAGGAAGACTCCAGGAAAAGTACCATGGCTTTCACAAAATTATTACGCAGCACAATTGTTTTTAACATTGATATACACAATGTTTCTTGAGCAGCAAATAATCATATTAGAATGTCAAATCAAATAAATGCAACATTTTTTTATTTGTTTTTCAGAAGAAAAAAAAGTATATAAATTCTGTCTATGTGAACAAAGCTGATGAGGATTAACATCTACGATAGCACAAAACAAACTGCACTTCCAATTATGAAAGAACAACATTTTTCAATACATAGTGGTAGCAGGAGCAGCAGTTCCTCTGGAGCCTTACAGAGACAGCACTGCAGCAGGGGCAAAACCCAACCAACGAAACGCAGCCAACTCAGCAAAACAGCGTACCACAGTCGATTCCAAAGACTGACGGCATGATGACAAGCCAAGAAGTCTGCTTACACAGAGAGCATTTTGCATACAGTTAATTTCCTTCGCTGTTCCACTCAAGCTGCTCATTTATCAAAATGAAAAACGGTCAAGGACAAACGCTTTGTAAGCTATCAACTCCTTATCTTGTCCCTGAATAGTACGAGGGCATGTTCCACAGTTCATATAAGCAGAAACAAGGCATCTGACATGAATTAACGAAAAGGCCGGCTGTAATAAAGGTTGCAGCTGCAAAACTGCTGTGCAATGTGCATTAGACTCTGCGCAAAGCATTTTGAAAACAGACAGAGATAAAGCGGTAAACTAGCTCCACATTTCAGCAGACAATGCAAACTCATTTCTTTTCAGTGCTTATCAACAATCTGCATGGAGTAGCGAGGAGAGCGAGAAAGAATATCATTACTCAATACACGACACAGAGGGGTGGAACTGGAGTTGATGTGAGTCCAAAACAAATCTGTTGTTTTCTGGCCATGAGTCCTGGCAGCCCTGCGGAGCAAAGAGGTTGTCTGAGGCCACTTCTGTTTTGGGTTCAGGCATCTCGCTGGTCCACTTATGACACTGTGCTTTGTTCTCTTCTAATGTACAGTGGGAAAGAATGCTGCTCAAGAGAAAAAAAGCCCTCTGCTGGCCCATGTCCAATTACACTAATACACTTAAGCTGCGTGGCCTCCATTTTTCACATTCCACTGCCTTTCATGTGCAAATCAACAGCTGTTGACAAGCATTTGGTATCCACTATGATTTATTGACCCTTAATAACAACATCCGAGATGGAGTGTAGCTCCAGCCTAATCATCAGCATGCTATGAAGGTGTTAGAAAGCTTTAGAAAAAGGGGGCGGGAAGCCCACAAACGACGTTACCCATCATGTTTATGCAAGTCTTCAATGCTTTGCTAGTGATATTTACAGTACAATGAAGGAAGCCAGAGTCTCTGATTCACATAAAAACAATGGAACAGTGAGGCAGTGTTGGGATTTGTGAAGCGTTTCATGAACAATTGTGTTTCAGTACATCATGAGCTCTAGCTCTAAATATGGGCTCACAAACCACTGTCGAAATCTGTGAAAGCTATTCCCATGCACTACTGGTCTTTAACCCTTAAAAGTTATCTATATACTGGGGGTATACTCATTTGAGAAGCTGGGGAGAGGGAGAGTCAGTGAGTGGTCCCAACTACTGAGAAGAATCTTTAAACTGACACATTATCTAAAAGTATCATTGGCAGTTTTATCATTGGAAGTGGGGGTATATGTATGCGTGTGAGTGTACATAAATATGTGCCGTTGCATCCAAATTATATATATATATATATATATATATATATATATATATATATAAAATGATTTTAGAAATATATGTATACATGTAAACACTTTCAACATTTATCCTATATATATATATATATATATATATATATATATATATATATATATATAGGATAAATGTTGAAAGTGTTTACATGTATAAATATATTTCTATTTTATATTTAATTTATAAACAACATTTTCTTAAATATATGCACCTGTATTTATATATGCATAATAAATATATACAGTACATTTTTAATCGTTTGACACATATAAAATAAAAAAATGCATACGATTATTTAGCAATTTATTATTAACGTTCCTAAAAGTTCTTTATCAGTCTAACTGCAATTATTTTACTTTACTAGTACAACAAAAACAGGCGATTTTGTTCAAAGCTCCCTGAGTAACATCTTTATGCAGCTCTATTCTTTCTACACTAAATCTACGTTTCAGCACGAAGTAAATATTCCCTCCTCGGGACACGTTTAATGAGATGTTGACTAAAAACTAAATCATAATAGGACGGATGTAATTTGATTAAAACAGAATGAAACTATACGTCTCGTCCTTTGCTTGTGACCGGCAGCGTTACTACAGAACTAGCCAAGCACTCAATACAATATAACAACACATAAAAGAAGCTAACTCAGCTAGCTCAACGGTCGACCCCAAAAAACTGTTCGACGGAAGACGTTGTGCTTCACAAAACACTGTTTATAATGCTAGAAAACTAACCTGATGCATAACGTAATGTGCCTGGGATATTTCGACGGCATTCCGCTTACCGTTAAATCACAAACACTGCTAACGTTAGCTATGCTAACTAGCCGGCCAGTCTTCACGTACTGGTTGATTTCCGCCTTGCTCAGAGACGCTCATTCAATGTAGCTGAGGTTCAGTGAAGGAATAATGGCCGTTAGCCACAGACAAACCCCGTGACTCCGACAACGGCTACGAGAAGTCTCGGCAACCTTCAAACCCGATAAACGGCTCACAGACTCGTGGTCAAAACGTCTGGTAGTAACTTACCTCTCCGCGGAAGGTGAAGGTCTGTCGCCACCGGACGTTTATTTAGTTTCTGAGGAGAACGGAGTTAAGAAATTTCCGCGAATAATCCACATGTACGGTTCGCCACGGGCGTGTTTTCGTCCTCGTCGGTTTGAGCCGCAAATCCAATTGAGCGCCGCGCGCCCGTCGCGTGAGAAACTAGGCTGCTCTCGCGCTCCCTCGACGGGTTCGGCCTGCTCGCGCTCCTCGTCTGTTTTTCTTTCTCCTCCGTCTGTTTTACTCGCGTTTCCGCCCTCTTATCTCCAAACGGCTGTGATTCGAGAAGAGCGCTCCGTGCCCATTCTGTCTAGTCGTTTTTCATAGCGGCGAATGTAAATACACGAAGCGACTGAAGGAGAATCTCTGCGGTCCAGAGATGACTTGAGTCCGTGTATGTGACTGACTGACTGACTGACTGACTGCTGCTGGCAAAGCAAGAGTCCGCTGGACGTCAAGTGCAGTTTCTCAGCTCTTAAAGGGCCAGTGCGCTTCTTTTGAAAATAGGTCCCACTGCTATGTAAATCACTACAAATCACACCACCCGTCAGAAGACATATATGAATAGAACATGAAGACAGCCGAATACAGATATACTAAAAATTTAGTAGGAAAGCCGTGCAGAGGAAATTAAAAATGTTATTTAAAAAACAAAATATGTGGGGATTATAAGCAACAAATGGCGATTATGAGTTTAAACAAGCAATGCTTGTTTTTAGCATCTGATGGACAGATAGACAAATAGATCGATCGATCGATAGATAGATATTAAATGTTTTCCTAACAAGATAGTAAATGGTAAAACAACTGCTCAAATGTTAAACCAAACCCTTAAACTGTAACAAAATGTAAATATAATTATCAATCCAGTACGACAATTAAAAAGTATGACAAAACTATCATTCAATACACAAATGCAAAAGATGTTCAAAGGTTCAGACTTTTAAATGGGTTGATTCATCGGTTTTGATCGTAATATTTCTTTTTACTTAATCGTTTTTTGTTCTTTTTTTGTTTGTTTTTATTATGTTAATTTTACATTTTGTTAGGATATAATGTCAATGATGTGATGTCTAAATCTAGCATAAAAACTAACGTGAGAAGGTTTTTAGGGTTCGGTTAACTTAACAATAAAATTACGGTAACTAAGTATTCACACCCAGCCCCACATCAGCTAAGGACAGCCCTGTCTCACACTTAGGTCGATACAAACCTATAGAACTTCCTTTCTTCTGTGGAACAATGTCGGCAACCAAACAGTTTCAGTTCCTTTTGACTTTCTTTTTTTAATAGTTGTTTTTCTACGAACAAAAACTACGATGGAAGTCAACGGGATCCAAAACCGTTTGGCATTACCAGATTCACGACTTAACTTTTTTGAAACCGCAAACCTTGTCTACATAATGATCTAAAAAAAAAATTCTTAAATGGCCAAACGAAATATCAAAGGTTCTGTCACCCAAATGAAATATCACTGCATTTCCAGAAAGCACACGCACTCTTTGGCAAATGGCTCTTGCAGGCACTAATGTGTTTGTACCCCGAGCTGCATCTCTCCAGGCCCTCCACATCTGGGCTATTTGAAGCCCGTGGAGACACAAGCTGTGGATACAGTGTTTTAACATTGAAGAATAGTGTCATAGAGATCACACTGTGGGCTCAGTAAATGACCTGTGGTTTCGCTAATGATCTGAATCCTTTTCTCTGCAGCTCAGCCACCCACGGCCATCAGGCACCGACAGCCACACATCCGTGACGCTCCAGAATTAATCAACCTTTCACACACAATCTTCCCGAGGAGTCTTATATGTCAACAGAGTTTCATTTCCATACCTCTGTGTAAATGATGTTGGCCCGCTACGGGCGCATTGTTTGTGTGGGCAGCTCCTTTATTCGAGCCCTTGTGTAATCGGCGGTTTGTACTGTAAGCATCATTACATGTGGTCCTGCTTTTCTAAAGTAAAACAATATGGCGGCGATCTCACAGGACTATTCTCTGACACACAGCCACCTCATGTCGTTGCCTTGCGGTGTTAATCTCATGTGTGCGAGTCTGCGGATTTGCATGTTGACATTTACAATGGATGTGTGTCAGGGTAACCTTCAGAGAGCCGGCGACAATCTCTGGATTGACATTCATAAGTGTGAGTCAGTCGTTTTTCACATTGCCTCGAATGCTCAATGTTGCTCTTTCGTCTCGATGGAAAGGCCAAACTAGAGAAATAAAGACATTGTTCAGTCAAAAAAAAAAACACGAAAATCATCATTTACTCATCCTCAAACTATTCTAAACCTGTATGGGTTTCTTTCTTATGAAATATACCATGAAAGTCGTTGGGGACCAGAAACTGCTTGGTTGCCAGCATTCTTCAAAATATCTTCTTTTGAGCTCAGGACAAGAAATAAACTCTACAGGTTTGGCGCGACTCATCGTTTTGGGTGGACGATCCCTTTAAAACAGGAATAGTGTTGAACGCACACTGTTTTGATCAGATGTCTGTTTAATATATCTTTATGCCTTAGCCATCTGATCTGATTATCTGCCTGGAAAAGTGTCTTATGTGTAACATTGAGACCAGGTTGGGTTTGACCTACATTCGGTTTTCAAGTTGCTCCATGATGTCAGGGTTTGTTTTTCTTTAGCTCTGTTTTTCTTTCTGCTCTGCAGTCTTTTCATTCTCTTTACCCATCCAGTTTTCCGCCCATCCATACCACCGCACCACCATCCCTCGCTTCCTCTGACGTTCTCTCTCTCTCTCCTGGGTCACCCGCCACTGAAAAGGAAAAAAGGGTTGTTTATCAAAGTTCCCCAGAGCCTGAAGTGTCACGGTGTTATCTCACCCTCCATCTCTACAATGGCCAATTACTCAGCAGTGCGATAAAGTTAAAGCAGTTACAGTTGCCTGTGTGTGTGTGTGTGTGTGTGTGCATTAACAGACAAGCAAACCCAGTGGGGTATATCAGATATTGCAATCACATTCCACCGCCCATTATAACTTGACCTTATTTTTATTGTTTTGCAATAGATTGCAATGTGGTTTCCATATAAACTACCCATGAAAAACAAGTTCAGAAATTTGGATGAGAATTGATTACAAAAAAGTAATAAAAAAGACAAACTGAACTGCTATATGGCTATTGGATAACGTTAGGATTAATGACACGCTGCTCTTTTTTCCCCAGGTAATTTTACAATAAATAAATATTAGGAAAAGGCAAGGTTAGCTTATGTTGTAAAATGTCATGTGGTGCAAATATGCAAAAATGGAATGAATAAGTTAATAATTCATGGTATTTCTAAGTAATAATATTTTTACCTACAAAATAAGGTGTGTTAACACGCATGTATTCAAGATGCATTTGATGGTTACACCACAGGACATTTTTACAGTCAATAAATCTGTGATCTAACAAAGTAGCTACAGATATTTTCTCACTTATTGTGACAGATCACATACTTTTTTTACAAGCAAAAATAGTTCAAAATAGCTCAAATATCAACAAATATGATGTTGGATTTTGATGTGCATGAACAACAATTAACAGACTAGAGAAAGCTAGTGTTATTATAGATTTTAGACAAAAGTGACAGTTTAAAGATGTTCGTACAAACATGCAACAACTGTGATGTGAATTACTGATGTTTTTATGCACCCGTTCACTGCAGAGTATCCGCTGGTGAGCAAGTGATGCAAAATTTCTCCAAATCTGTTTTGATGACGATGGCCCGAGGGTGAGTAAAAGTAACTATTTTTCATTTTTAGGTGAACTATTCGTTTAAAAAAAAATTAAATAGAGTCGATTTTTTAATTCCATGTTGTCTTTAACACTTCTTTGGAGAATCTACTTATGAATACCAAGCTTTCAGTTGTCTCTGTATATTAAAGTAAAAACTACATTTTGGTTTAAAGATTCAGTGGAAGCAAAGCAGTGGAAGTCCCTCCTCACCACAACGCCTTCCTCTTCTGGTCTTTTGTTCTGTCAGGCTTTGGGGGAAAATTCTCCTCAGCTGCGCACACACTTTCATATCTAAGCCGGCATCAAAGTCTTATCCCTGCTGGTTCTTCTGCAAGCAAAGCTTTAGCTACAAGCTATTGATTTCAAAGGCTCTAAATTGGTGGTTATCTAGCAGAGAGCCATTAGCCTAGCTCAAATTAATGATGAGCAACATCAACAGAGGCAAGCGGGCAGAGAGAGGGGGTGGAAATGATGGAAGGCGCTCAAAGTAGCTCTCCTGTTGATACAGCTGAAGACATTACCGTGGCACAAAAGTGACAAATGAATTTGGCTGACAAGAAAGAGAAAAGAAAACGCCGCTTTTATTTATATACTCTCAGACGGATGGTTACTTCACACAGCCACATCTGTGATAACATTTCCACACGCTGGATTCCTCGGACAGATCATCTACATTCCAGACTCTCACCACACAGATTATTCAAAGCACACACACACACACACACACACACACACACACATTATGCTTTCTGTTACTTCTCATCTGCGGAAATGAAGCCACCCGTCAAAATGGTGAAAAATGGACCCATTTTAGGCATTGCATAATTAGTCTACAAGGAAAAAGTAATAGGAAAAGATCTGAGCGCAGATAATAAAAATGAGGAGACATATTTGGAACAGCGTGAGGGTTATATATAGCACCATTATAATTATATCACAAATTCTCAATCAGCAGAAGAAGGACAGCGAGAGGTGTACACTCTTTCAGGTCTAGACAAAATTGTACGTACCAAAGCTGGTATTCATTACAGCAACCAGAGAACAGGGGGAACATTCCGGAGAATTATCCCTCCCCAGCCGAGAGAGAAAAAGAGGGAGAATAAAAGAATAGAGAATATGAAGAGCAGGTGACATTTGCTCAAAAAAAGGCAAGAGAAGGAACAGAAAATATGTCTGTATGAAATACTACATCAATAAAAAAGGATGTAGGATGGCCTTTAAATTAATCTCATATCCTCTAGAACACACACACACACACACACACACACATACACACACACTCAGAAGATCTCTGGCAGAATGGCTGCAGGGTGTGTTGAGTAATGGTAGAGATAAATCATCAGCTCTTCAATGTTTCTCACTCTGTCTAGAGGAAGAAGAGCTTGGCTTTAGGGTTTACAGAGTCAATACGGTTTACATACACAACCTCAGAGTCTATATTACTGAGAATGTCTCATAGGTATACACTGTAAACATTGCAACCCACTAAAACTGAAGAGTAGTTCAATGGCGCCTTAAATTTACAGTGAAATGAAAGGTTACAACCTGCAAGGATAAGCACTGGTGTATGTAAGGTTTTGTCTCTACTAAAGAATAAAATAGCATATGTTTGCAGATCTTAAAGAAACAAGTTAACAAGAAACACTTGTTAATCTGAAAAACAATGCTACAGTCAGTTATTCTTCTTTGAAAATGTGGGTTCGTAAAAGCATCGTAACATTAGGGTTAAACCCCTGATGTCACATGAATTATTTTACAGATCTCCTTGCTACATTTATGGATGTTAATTATGTTAATTACATTTCTGTCTATAGAGGGACAGAGAGCTTTCAGAATGCATTAAAAATATCTTCATTTGTGTTTCGAGGATGAGCGAAGGTCTTACAGGTTTAGAGCGTAATGAGGGTGAGTAATCAATGACAGAATTTTTATTTTTTGGATAACTATCCCTTTAATTACTGATACACAGTTAAAATCTCAAAACCTCAAGTAGAAAACCACCAGTTAAAATGAATAGAAACAAATGTGTTATTTAGCAATATGACATGAGAAATGGTGCTGAACTGTGTGCGGTATTGCTTTCATGCAATGGTTCAATAAACAAGTTCATATCGAGTGGCTTACATTTTGGCCAAACACAGACAAACAAAGCGATGCAAACAGTAAAGACCCATTCGCACCAATAGCTCTAACTCTAAAGTCTAACAATAAACTATAACAATGATGGCACAGATCAACAAGATTGTTGGATTTACTTTCAGAACGTTTTTGTCCAGCTGATGACTTATCCAATTGTCCATTGTAGTCAGTTGTATAGGGCTGTATAAAGCATTAAAAAAAAAAACATTTTCAAACCAAGCAGGCTGCAATTTTGCATGAATTTCATGTTTTGTGGAATCCGTCCGATTCAGTTCACATTTAGGGATGAATCACAATCAACACAGTTGAGATAAAATAAATAAATGCACACTGGTGTACAGAGGCCTTAGTGTATCACTCTTCTGTCTTTTTTCTCTCTCTTTTTCTTTGGTTCTTTAGCAGGCATACACAGATGGCCCTATTGACCGCTCGCATACTTGACATTCCAGCCTGTATTCCAGTGTCTGCCTTCTTCAGCCTGCAGCCAGCGCTCTTTTCCCCATTCCTTTTTTTTCTGTCTCAAGTTGTTATGTTCAGCACTCTCAGAAAAGCGTCTTTTGGTACTAAGTACAGCCTGGTAGACTGCAATCACAGCACTTCTCTGTACAGCCGTCTGTAACACACACACACACACACACACACACACACACTAACAGTAAGAGAGACCTATCCCGTACATACAGCTGAAACACTAAAACAGAATTTGGCAAAGTCACCGGTCATGTCTTTCCATTACATATCATATGTCAGCTGAAGTGTTTGCAAGACTGTAGAAGGAGGTTTATATATGTTTGTACTATAGATCCCGAGAGCGCCCATCATGGCAAGCATCCATTAAGGCGGTTGTTATTTTTGTCCTGAAGAACTGTAATCTGCATTCTATTAGCATTAATCAGAGAAGAGCAAAACCAGTGAAGGATTATTAGTGTTGGGTTAGGGATCTGAACAAACCTATGAGCCTAAATACCACTGCCATACATTTCCATATACTTATGTTGTGCAAATTTTGGGACACTAAATAAAAAATGCCAGACAATTACGCTAAGACGCAATTGAAACAACCAAAATGCAAATTCAAAAATGTTTCGCTAATAAGACAATTTTAAATGAATAGAATGGAATATGTATTATTGCCCCATTTTTGGGGGAAATTTGTCTTGTCTTGGGCAATCAATGCGTAATTCCTTCAGACAAGACAATGCATCTCATTTACTAACCACTAATCTGTGTTTTTACATACAGATCATGATTTATTAATAGGTTTCATAGAAAAAAACACCTGGTTTTGATTTTGCTCTGAGTACTACACATTTTTTACGCATTGTTTGAGGATCTTGCTGCACGTTCTAATGAGACTGTGCCTTTAGAGAGCAACAAAAACGGTGTGGAAACCTTTGTATGGTAATGGTTTGTGACCAAGTTCTCGTGTGTAAAATACAAATAATTCACGCATCTGAACAAGACCAAATATCACTAGCAATTGCCTGTGCTCTTTATATAAAGTGGCTGTGACTTCCAATTTCTAACAAGCGACAGGTTTGAGACGGAACGGCAATGCTTTTATAAGCAATCGAATTTGCCAAAAATCGAGGCAAATTCTAGGCATTAGAATATCACAAAGACCTGGGAGTGATTTAGCTTCACTGAAGCAACCGCCAATAACACCTCAGCAGCCACCTAGTAACACCTAAGCATCAAGCACCATAGACTTTTTCTTTTTTACTTCCAACCCTCGTGCCACAAGAGAGTACAGTTGTTTGATATTTCCACGGGCTATTTTTGAGTTCACAGTCAAAGAGAAAAGAGGTTTGAGTCGGTTTGTCTTCCAAGCAGGAACTTGGCACAAACCACGAAGGAGAGAAGACAGACAGCCTTTAGATCGGAAAATCCCATATTCATCAAAGAGAGCCTATTAAAATGCTCTCCTGCACCCTATAACTCCGCAGGGATCAAGAGATATCAGGGAGTACAGAAGGGAAAAATAAGGACACCGCGTTAACATTTGGGAAACGGATGATCTGCGGCGCTTAAAAATGCGGCAGGCAGGGAAGTAAATCTTCCGAGATTATCAAGCTACGATCCACCGAACGTATCATAAATATTTATGCGGTTACAGACATATTATCTCGCTGCATCAAAACAAGAGGGCATCATTCACGAATCTCATACATAAACCCTGCGCGTTCTCCCCGAGCTGAATAAAATAACTCATCCCGTGCGATTTTTTTCACTCCGCTCTGTCAGCTCACTCGCCATGAATAAGCAGGAGATCCACAATGGGAAAAGATAAAGATGCGAGTTCAAGGATGGAGGAGAAAAGATAGGAGAGCTTGCCAGCATTCTGTGGGAGGATGAAAGAGAGAGCAGGAGAGAGAGAGAGGGATGATGGGGTGGAAGGAGAGAGAGGGTCATCTGGGGGGCTGGAAGGCCATAAATAAGGCTAATGAAATGACCGTGCTTTAGATGGCTGAGGCCCAGGCCTTTAGCCTGATTTATTCTGATTGTGTCCCAGCACACAGCAGACCCATCTATCCAGCTCTCTCCCTCTTTCCTCCTCTCTTCCTATCGCCCACCCCCACCCCAGACACACACATCCTATTCCAGGGTACTAATATCATGTTGCTCGCAGATATCTAGCACCCACAACCATGAGAAGAGGGCGTAAGAGCTAGGGGTGTAAATTACTTCAGTAATTGTGCTTCATTACTATAATTAAGTTTTATTTTGGGCAATTTGTACTTTACTTGTGCAGCATTGAAACTTAATGCTTGCACTTTTACTCAAATTGCATTTATATGGTAGGAATGATACTCCTTACCACTTTTGTAAAACAACCTTTTCACATTTCAGGAGTTGCAACATTCAAGTAAACGACTCAGGAGGGTAAACATTGACACTTATGAGACATGTGAGAAGACCGTAAACAGAAATTTAATTAAATATTATTTACTTTTGCAACAGCAAAAAAAAAAAAAAAAAACGTCATAAAAGTACATCAAATAATTAAAGAAAATGACAATGTAAAAATAGAAAGTTAGATTTACAATTTTAATTAAGATGGAATTATATCAGTGCAGTTTGTAAAAAAAGCATCTGTTCGGAGGGCCCTAGGAGGCATTAGCAAACCTCCAAGGACAAATGTAATTGTCAATATATTGCATCACCGAAAATTATTGAGGTCACGTACATATAGGCGACATGCCTACCTGTGAATGTGACATTAAGAGAAGGTTTCTGACCTAAAGCACATAGTGTTTTAATTATAACCATCAAAACCCTGACTGAGTGTGAACAAACACTCAAGTCTATAAACTACTATATTGAAATCAGTCGATATCAGTTGTGGGTGAATGTTTAACGATTTCAGTTAGCAAGTCACTGTTTAACATCTGGTGATGTGCAATTAAATGTGGAAGCGTTTTTACTTTGGTTAGTTTTTGGCCAGACACTTTGACTCTATATCTTATTTCTGAGTACCTGCTAAGAGCTTTCCCAGGCCAGAACATTGAGGGTTAACTGCTTCCTGAGTCTCCTGTTCAATTCAAGGTCTTTCATCTTCTCTGTCTAATACGTACCAGTCTAAAATCTCAGATGGACTGCAGAAACCCGGGAGGATTTCTCTAAAGTGACGGCGCACACTGGATTGGTGTGTAATAATGGCACATTTGGAGCTCTTTGGAATGGATGTGTGTAGGTAGGTGTTTGTGTGTGTGTGTGTGTGAGAAATCTACACGTCTCAGCAGCGACGTTATTCATCACAGCCTGGAGCAGCACTCCTGTGGGCTTGTGTTTCATCCATTTGTTAAAATCGTTCTGTTTCTCTCTCGATTTCTCATAAACACACATATCCACAGCAAAGACGGATGTCTTAACATCACATTGTGATATAGAGCTTCTGTTCCAGTTGTTACGTCTTTATCGGCTTTGCTTCTCTCCGCTGTATGTATGACTGTGTTGTCAGGAGATATTAATAACAGGCCCACGGGCAGCTCGACAAAGACTCACATCAGTTATAATTATCAGGCTTACGGAGGGATGTAACAGGAAAATCAGTTCACACCAGTTGTTCCTCTCCATAAGCTTTAATTAAACCATTACAGAGTTTCTCTGCTTAATAGTGAGAATGAGAATGTAGAAAAGGAATCAAAATGTGGCAGACTTGAACCTGCATCACTGACTTGAGCAGCATGGCTCAACACGCACAGCTGATTCTAATGGAGTCAGGCATGAGCACATGCTGCTAGGCTAATGATGTGATATATGGATAAACCCATTTAGAAGTCATTCAGATAAAGCCTGAGTTTAAATACAAATATAAGTGCAACTAAAGTCGCGATAAAATGGAAGTAGCAGCAGATGTTACCTTTTATATTTTACCATATGTATGAGTAAAAAGGATTATCCAAAAAGAAAACAATGAAAACTACAGGGCGGGGACTTGCAGTCAACTGTACGAAAGAGGCAAACCAATTAATCGTTGACAAATTTATATATAGTAGGTGAAAAGAGTATGTGACAAAAGAAGGATTCACTCACAAAAGGGTACCTTGATGATATATACTACTTCCAGTGAGATTATGAAGTCTACGTATGGCACAAGCAATGACTTTCTATATTTTTATCGGCAAAACACCATTTACATATCGGTTATGAAATTAGCTGTAAATTCTGTGACATAATTAACAAGTAATGATCTCTAAACGTCTGTGTCTCCTAGTGTTGTGTTTGTAAACATGTAACATGGCCGCTCAGTGTTTTTGTTTTTACTTTTTGTGTCAGACATTCCCATTTATGCAGTCCTTTTGTTCCAGAGACACTGAATTAGACGTCTTCAAACTAAACTACAGTGTGTTAACTGCATCATCTGTGTCAATATTTAGAATTTCAACATCTCTGCATTTGTCCAGAGTACTTTTGCATGCTCAGATCGGTAATCTTTATTCTGTGTTCACACAAACAGCACCATTCCAGCAGTTAACTGGTAATGTAACAACTTCTAAGTTTAGCTGTTTAAAAGGTCCAGTTCACACATTACCTCTTAACAGTAATTTCCCGGTAATTTACTAGTAAAGATTATGTGTAGGGCTTATGACAACATGAAGAGTAGTACTTCCAGATTACTTTCATACTATGTGCATTCCTACTATATAGAACACACTTTTTAGTGGTTGCCAAGTAAGTAATTAATTCAAAATAAGCACTTACTCAAGAGTATGCAATTTCAGACCCAGCACGTGTCTCATTTTTTAAGGCTACACCCTCTGAAAGACACATTTGTCAGCTGCATTCATCAATGCTTCATTTTAGGAAAGTAGTTTGTGACAAATGTGGCTTCCAGCCTTCACAACAATACACCAATTGATTGAAGAAGTCCTGTGTGTGTGTGTGTGTGTGTGTGTGTGTTATATATACATATATACGTATATGTAGTTTTTGGTTAAAAAATGGTTTTGTTGACAGTATTCTGATGATAATTGTTTTGATTATATCAGTGAAAAAAATGTGACCCTCAACCACAAAACCATCATAAAGGTTAATGTTTCAAACTTGAGATATTTCAGCCATACATCATCCGACAGATGAATAAATAAACTTCCCACTGATGTATGATATGTTGGAATAGTTTTTTAGGATATTTGGCCGAGATACAACTATATGAAAATCTGGAATCTGAGCGCAAAAACACTGCCTTTAAATTTGCATATATCAAAATCAAAAATCAAATGCATATTACTAATCAAAAATATTTTGGCTATTGCTACAAACATACATGTAATTATGACAGGTTTTATGGTCCAAAGTCACATATGCATAATTTGTCAGTGTGGTGTCATTATTTGTGTTGCTTGTGACTATTAATTATCACAAGATAATTGCTGTGCTGTAAATTCTTTGTATTTCAATTACAATTAGTTATTGAATTCTAACAGAATTTGTATATTCTGAATTATTGCCAACTGTGTCAGAAAATACATTTTCTCTATCTCTCTCTATATCTGTGATATATATATATATATATATATATATATATATATATATATATATATATATATATATATATATATATATATATATATATGCCTTTGCATGGAGACCCATTGCAAAGAAAACATTAGTGGAAAGATCCAATTCTAGATCATACATTAACATCCCTCCGAGATGTTTTCTTCAGTCACCTTTAAAGTGATTATCACAGACGACAAACATTTCGAGAAGTTCAGCTAATTGCTTTCCTTGGCCTCTTACTTAGGTACTTGACAACCTCTTTACCTAAATTAGTCTTCAGCATTTCCAATAATGGTCAGCGTCGGTTGAAGCCAGCTCCATTTGACTTGGCTCACGCTGTGGGTAATTATACAGCAGAGAATGAAGTGTATGAAGTGGCGCTCAGGTTATACAAAGAGCTGTGAGCTGGCAGAGGGATGAAAGAGGTAGAGGGTGAGAAGAGGAGAAAAATAGAACACCTCAAACTGCTTTCAAAGGATCTCCATCTGTAAAAGAAGCGAATGCTGGGGACTCGTGCGTGGGAGGTCTGGAAAGAAGAGTGGGACGGAGAGAGAAAGAGAGCGGAAAAATGAAGAGATATCTGTTGGATGGTTTACTGTTCATTTTTATGCCTTTCTTCTTCTCCTTCTTCACAGAGCGTCATCCTTCTTTCTCTGAGGGTGGGCTGTTTTTCTCTCAATGTGAGTGTTGTATGAGTCAGTGCAGTGGGCCCACGCATTACCCGTGTGCAGGACAAAGGACAGGAAGAGAAAGGAGAGCAGGCTCAAGCTGTTTACATGCTCTGCTGTTGCTAGACAGATATACCTCGAACAAACTCCAATACAGCGCCGGTGACATTTAATCCCTCTACACCCCCATGAACAGCGGGACACCCCATCTGTGACGCAAGCATCTGACATGACCGCCCCTATATTGCCACGGTACATATGAAGTTATCAGATTGGGGCAAATCTAAAATGTGGAGGGACTAATTAATCATAATTATAAACCATATCAGCGTAGCTCAGGGATATTAAGCGTCTAATTCGCATTAATAAAGACTTATTTTCACATGGTTCATTGCGCAATGTTTTTAACACAGTGCATTATTTGTAATCAAATACATTTTGATGCTTGTGTTGGCGCCAAAAACTCTCGGTTAGGGAGCAACAGTGCTTGTGGCAACTCGAGCTACAGCGCACGCAATGCATGGATAGAAAAACCCATCTGCGCATATACTATGCTAATGACCGCATTTAAGCTGTGTGCATACACTAGCAGATGCATAACAATCTAAGCGTTCTTCATAATTCAGGGTACAATTTGAGAGCACCGGCCTAGTAGCAAGCTAATTATGCATCATTTGGCTAATATTTGATCAAACTGAGGTATCTTAGAAAGTAACATTATTTTCCAAGGCGGTTTTCAAATCGGGGGCATGCCAATTGTCTAGGTGTGCAGCGCTCAAGGTTTCAATACAGAGCAATTATGGTAAAATGTCTTTCATTAAGCGCTTATTTTACAGACGTTCTTCCGTTGAGTGTGTGAAGGCATCCACTCTAGTCTAGATATAGAGTCTCAAGGTTATCTGCTGTTAACTGTGTATTTTTCTTTCTGTCAGTGCTCTCTGCACGCTGGTATCTGTGGTGATAGATGATACAGCCGATAGAGCGGCTGGTGTGTCTCAGCAAAAATCCCCCCTCCCCCCACGACAGGCTCGCTTTTAAAGGCGGAATAAGCAAAGCTGCTGTGAAAAGTGCTGAAATACCAAGATAAAGTTGCCTTCATTGAGCACCAAGCGCAAAAAAAAGCACAGAAAAGGGGAAGAAAGAGAAAGAAACAGAGACTAAGTGAAGCTCAATTAGCTCGTAGACCTATGCGATAATGTGTGACAGTGTGAGCGATCCATAAATATGGATGAGCGTGAGTGTGCGTGCACATATGTGTGGGGGAGGCCGCGCGTGTCCCGAGCCAAGTCTTCTCAGAGTGTGAAACCTAATGAGTGCATGTGCTGTAATCTCTGACACATGATAAAAACTTTCGATACCGCCACAGTGCTTTTTTTGTGAGGGAAAATCAGTAATGGAGAGTGTAGAAGAGCAAGAACTGATAGGTCACTGTTAGAAAGCTGTAATGCGATCGCAGGCATTCCTGCGCTCACGGCAGAGCCAAGTATTGTACGGTCTCGGGCTGATAGAATACACTTTTGTCCTCTACAGATACACTGAGTCATCCCGATCTCACAAGGGACGAGGGAGAGAGAGAGAGAGAAGGAAATGGAGAAAGACATGTTTGTCTTTGATGAATGTATATTGAATGCTTCACCATCATAAATCTTGGCAGATTCCCTCATCCGCCCCAACTAAATACTCTGCCGGAGGCATTTTCATGCCAGAGCGGTCAGTATAGAGGCCACACCTGTTTACCTTTTGCCTATATTTCACATTCACAACGTAAGCCTGCGCACTCATCAAAACTGACTTGTCGTTCTGATATGCTCGAGAAAAAATAACGTATTTTTATCAATGTTGGCAACAAGTAAAAGACTAAAAGTAAAAGCATAATTGTATTAAGCTACGATAGTACAAAATTAACCCTACACGTTAATGTTGCAATGTCCAACGAGCCCTGGCGCTCCTTTCAATCCACACATCGTGTTCTCTCACAGTGAAAAATACATTGCGGGCCGAAAAAGAACCCGACAACAAGCTGACAGACAAGATCGAGCAGCTTAAGTTTGGTATGAAATAAAGGGTGCGTCTCGATCAGCTCCCCAGCTCCTGAACCCGTGAATCCCCTTTGACGTCATTCACCATACTGTTCACACAGCTCAGCTGGGTTCACAGACTATTGGTTGTGTGAGATTGTGGCGTCTTTCGGGTATTAAGATGAAGTCAAGACCGCAACAATGCAGATTATGTATAGCGGCCACTGTCTGGTTTGTTTGTGGGACAAAAATGGCAGATTCATCCTTGTGATTGGTCAGATCGCCTGTCTATCAAATCCCAGCAAAGGGTCATCAACTAATGTTTATTAATTTTTTATTGATCATTAACTGCAGTGAGTAAACCGCTTTGATAGATGTTTATAAAACTGTGAAGTTCTTCTTGAGTAAAGCTTTTCCAGCCCAGAGAGACATTAGTGTGTGAATAAAGGACAGAGAAATACGAAGCGACTCTTCTCATCACTGTCCTCATCTGCTCTTCCTGCATAACGTGCCTCAGTAAACGCGCGCACACACACACACACACACACACACACACACTCTGTGTTTTTCTCTTTCATTCATTCTATCTTTCCCTTTAATGATTGCTGGCCAGTCTAGTGTGCATAAGATGGCTATTCTCCTGTGTTTCCTCAGAGGGGTTAGAGGCCAGCAGCAAAACACACAGACACACATAAGCAGAGACACACACCGACGCACACACACAAGGGTAGAGGTCAGCGGTGATTAACACAGTGAAAGGGACCTTTCCCCTAGAAAAAGCTCTCTCAGTATCAATCATAGTCAGACCCTATTCAACCCTAATAATGGCAGAGTAGATTAATGAGTGTCTCTCAGACAGCACACACATCCTCACACACGCAATCAGAGGAGGCAGGGTTTATGTTTGACATATGACCATGTGTTTTTTTGCTTAAGTCTGTAAAATCGTGCAGAACTGAATAAACAAATGCAGCACATATTCCATGCACGTTGTAGGGATAGTTATTTATATACTCTCATATTGTTCCAAATGTGTTCCTGTGTGGTTTTCTTCCATGGGTTAAAACTGAAAAGGTGCATTTTTTAAAGAATATCCTGGATAAACGTATATATGACGAACTCTAAAATGACACGATTAAAGTATCATAAAAGTCTCGGTTTTTTGTGGACTAAGTCTTGTGAAGTCGTACGGAAGCTTTGTGAGAGGAACAGACTAAAAATCGAATAATCTTCCACTTCAGTGAACTGTTAAATGTTGCAGATGGATCACTGAGTCAGTGAAATCATTCAGACTGATTTAACCTTCAGATCAGAAGTTTGAGAATGAATCATTAAAACTGATTTCAACATATAACAACATAATTGATCGTTAGGTCACATTTATTGTTAAATCTTGTGTTCAAAATCCAGCCATTCCAATAGTAATCTACACATTTGGGAACTTTGCATGAGGGGGATATTATCGCCACAGAAACATTCACTCAATTTCAAGTTTGTCACATTCATGTTTGCTTTTTACATCTGTACACTACTGAGAAGACACAACGGACCTCTTAAGGCTTGCAAAAGTTTGCTGCAGCATTGCTAATGTGACCGGCAACACCTTTAGACCGATCCATCAAAAGATCAGACTCAAAAGTATGACTTGTTAACTGATCAGTCACCACTACATCTCATATCCCTAATAATATATATTTAGAACTGATAACTACAGCAGGAGTCACATTTAAAATTTGGTTCGTCACTCAAGTGAAACTATCGTATAACTTGAGAAGAATTAAACTTCCTTTCATTAAATTGCTAATAATTTCCAGAATATTCCTAAACAAATGTGTTTCACAGAGAAAAGAAAAGTCTTCAAGGTTTGGAACAACACATTACGACACAATAGTTAATTGTCCCAAAATAATATTTAACCACCATATTAAACCAATAAAACTTAAATCGCACTCTTAAAATTGTATGATGTTGTAGTAGTTTGTTGAAATGATGATTGTTGAAGATCAGTGTGTACAATCATGATTGAAGACCTCAGCCGTCCTCTCTCCTCCCCCATCTCTGCTCTCTCTCACTAAGAGTCATCAGACGCTGTCAGGAGCGGCCATTACTCAAGCTGTTTATCACCCACGTGCTTGCTCTCTCTCTCTCACACACACACACACACACACACACATCTACTAAACTCAAGCTCACACGGATTCCTTTGACCCCCACCCTATGTATTCAGCACTCTCACACACACACTTACTTTAAAATGGTCTTTTTCAAGACAGTAAAGCTCAGCGACGAGGACAACAGGAGATGGGATCAAAGCATCCGGATCTGATGAATGAAAGGGACTGTGCCAGAACTCTCCAGTGAGCATGTACCTTCCTAAAAAACACCTTTTTCAAGAACACACAGATAAAGAAACAATTTAGCCTGAAAGACAGGAGGAAATGGTTACTGTCTAATAAAAACTAGTACTGAGATGCCATTTAAACAACATTTAAGGACAATGGACTGTATCATGCTTAAACCTCTGCATTAATTATCTTAGTAGTGTTTATTAAAGTAAGCATCACTATTATTACAGTTTCAAACAACCAACTGAGATATTCGTTTTCTATGTTGTGATTTTCACCTGTGGATCATAAAACAGTTCTATAAAGTGTGTGTGTATATAAAGTAAAGTAAAAAGTTTGGGATGAGAGAGATTAGTTTTTAATGGAATCTCTTCTGCTCATCAAGGCTGTATTTTTTAAATCAAAAATACAGTGAAACAACTGCAGTATTGTGAAATATTACTGGAATTAAAAAGATCTGTTTTCTAAAATTTTATTTGTTCTTTTGAAGCAAAGCTGAATTTTCATGATCATATCACATGATCCTTTTTAATCACGATAAACGTTTTTGTTTACATAATGTGTGTGTACTGTGTATATTTATTATTTATATATCAATATATACAGTATGTGTGTATTTATTTAAACAAGAATATTTTTGAATAAAGAGTTTGGATGCGATTAATCATTTGACAGCACTAATATATATATATAGTTGTAACTGCTGCATATCACTGCACTGTTCTGTTTACACAAAATATTAATCAGTACAACAGAATGATTTATGATTTATGAAGCATCAGGTATAAGCTAAACAGCTAAAAATGTTTGACCCCTAGCATTTGATAATAGCGGACATGCAAAAAAAAAAGAAAAAGAGGAAATGAAAATGCACGTTTTTAATTAGAGCTCTGCGTCACATTCTGGTATCACACTAAATAGGTTTCAACCAGGAAACCTTAAAAGCCTCCTGAGTGAGCCTGACCATATATTTAATGATTTTTAGCTCTCTGTATGTCAAAATAGGTCTTTGGCCAAAACAGACAAATGTATTGTGAGTAAATGCGCTGTTGTTGTGATTGCTACGAGCAGTCGATAGGTAAAAGCTTCGTCTAACCTCAGATCAGAGATCCTTTTAGACTAACAGCAGAAGAGAATGAATATCTCCTCAATGACAAAATCCCCCAAAAGCCTCTTACTCTGCAGATGCTTCACTTCATAATGAGATACATGGACATATCCATCAAAATGGAAAGCATTGACGTCCTTAGCAACGCATTGTTTCCTTGACAACCGTTATCCTATAGTAACCCCTGCAGGTCTTGCAACCAGTAGAAATCCTTGGCGCAGATTACAGCCGTAAAAACTCAATAACCTACAATCGAACAGCAGGGAACATTCGGACAACTGTGGCATGTTTCTCAAGAATGTTTGTGCTGATGGAAGATTAGATCAAGTTCATTGGGGTTCAACGGCCTCTGTCTCTTTACGTAACCCTGTGTAAAGGCCAGGGGCCCTGCTTGAATGTTTAGGGGATTGGCCCTTAAACAGCTACGCTCTGAGATAGTAAACACTGACTTGTCTGAGGAGCTGTGGGGTTATTGGCTTCATATATGTGAGTGCGTATGAATGTATACATTGAGTGTTTGCGTGTGATAGCTCTACAGGGGCGCCGTGGTTAATTAGTTACTGGTTTATTTTTTAGATCAGGCTTCCTGCAACACACAAAAACACACACTGACAAACTCACAGACAAAATGCTGTGAGATCAAAACAGCTTATTTTATAGTAGAATGTGAAGTTTGAAGTACTATATGAAGGAGACAATGACAGTGTTCTTAGCAAAGTATCAAACTATTGTATAAAGTGCTACATACATAATTGTGACATGGCTGGAGTGACGAATCGCAGAGCTGGTGCAACCATACCCACATTGATATGAACAGATGCTTTCTTAAAAGGCGCAGTATGTACGTTTTCACCTTTAGCGATTGCATTTTCTAAACAGTAAAAAAGGCGAAACGGGGCATGGAACATTGGGAGTTGTTGTTTTCACAAATCATGCTCACGGAAGCAAATCTATTTAAATCACCTAATCACTTGTACATAACTATTACTTGCACAATAAATAATACATATTTGCTCAACTGTCTATCAAAACACAAGAGAAGGCGGAGTCTCTTTAGTCTAAAGCTCTCTCCATTTTGGAAACGCCACGCTAATATTTATTCTACTTTTATTTTTGTGTTTGTTCCAATATCTTCTTGTCTCGGTCGGTTTCGCGTCTACGTTTTTTGGGATTTTCCACAATTTGTAAAGTGTATTAATAGAAATGCACTTGCACAATAAATAACTACCACTTCTGCATCTGTCGACTTGTGTTGTCGTAGTATTCAAAGATGGAAACCGAGGATAGCGCAGATATTGTGGGCAACAATTCCCAGGGACGAGTCATTATTTAAATCCTAGAGAACTTTTGAGATAATGCAAGTACACAACTGCATTAAATATATAACAGTGTGCAAGCGTTTTTTGGATAGTTCATTACAAATAAATGTTGTGCCTTTAACTGCTGTTTTCTCACTGCTGTCATTTTGTTTGAGAAGAAACTGTGCAGCACATATTCATCTACAAGCCGCAGAATGGGTGGCATTTCAATGTTTGCTAACAGTGAACCGGCGCTCACATATCTCAAACCTAAGTAAAGAGTGATGAACTTTGCTGGGAATATACTGGGACCTTCATGAGCTGGTTCTTTTTAGTGAATCAAAAACACAAGAGAACAACCAATGCAGTTCAACTCTTAAACTAATTGCTTATGAATCCCCTTTTTCCCAGTGAACAATACAACAAATAAAGTGTAGGTCAATTTCTGGACAAATGACTCATGAGTTGTTTCTTTAGTGCGACCGGTTCTAGTGAAAATCGTGGACAAATGACTATTGTGAGTTGGTTCTTTAGTGTATCAGACACATAAAGCGCAAACTGTGTAATCTGGTTTCTGGATAAATGACTCTTATGAGTCGGTTCTTTAGTGAATCAAACACAACTTAACCAGTGTAGTCTGACTCCAGGACAATTACTCTTATGAGTTGGTTCTTTGTAGTTATTCAAAACATACAGCACTACCAGTTTGATTACTGAGAAAATACCTCTTATGAGTTATTTTGAAAGAATCAAATAAATACAGCAAAGCCAAACAAATAACTCTTATGAGCTACTTCTTTAGTGAATCTTTCAGCTAAATGTGACTGATCATTTAGGTTATGCTTAATTTTAAGGTGTCCTTGTTACGGTGTACTGATAAAAATACATGTACTTGGTATATGATTAGTGTTAGGATTCGGGTTTGGGGTTAGCGTTACTTGCAAGTAATTATGCCTAATTAATTGTTATTATAATAGCAAGCACATGTAACGTGTTACAAGGACACCTTTAAATAAATTATTACCATTATTTATTATTTTAAGTCTCAGAAATGCCATGGCGAAGCATTGCTTATTAATTTATAACATATGATTAAGAGAGTAATAAATGAGCATCAAAATGTAAATAAGGCAAATTTAGATTCCATGCCCGTAGAGTTTTTACAGCATAGCACTTTCAGACCTACAGCAGAATTCATTTGCTCTACTGTACCCAGCCATAAGAGAGAAAATTCATTTCAGCACACACAGATTACGACGTGTTGTTAATGAATTCAGCAGTAAGCAAGGTTTCTCTGTGGACGGACATGTGAGTCTCATGTAGCTCCAGGCTGCTCCCAAATTAATGCGAACATTTGACAAGGCTGTGTGTGTTTTGTGATAACAGCACAGAGCGTTCAGAAACAGCAGCACATGTATGTAAACTCTTTCAACTGGTAAAAAAAAAAAAAATCTAATTCTATGAGCAGAGGAGAAGGAAGGAGAAGAATGAGGCAGGTTTGTAATGGAGGTCTAGGCAGAGCCATGACATTTCCCGTATATTGCTGATATAAAGCTGATGTGACCTTTCCCCCGATTACACAATGTGTTGAGACACACAGCTTCGAGACATGTAGAGGAATATTACTATGCAAGGAATGACAAACACACGTTTTACATTCACACGCATGTGCGTTTGTGCTCAAATCAACATCAGGGAGCTTGCACCTTGAGTTATCAGACATACAAAATTAGATATTTATTATTTATCCAACAACACAACGGTGGTGAACAATAATAAGGTTGCATTCCTGGATTGATCAGTGTTTTTGAACAAATCGGTTGAGTGAATGAATCAAATCACTTCTGAACATGAAACAAATGGTTACTCTTAAAGTTTTAAGAGATAAGTGTCTATAGCAAATCACGCTGTATACAGTTGTAAAAAGTGCCACACTGTAAAAGTGTAGAAAGATATAAGCTTGATTTTATCACATTTTAGTAGTCTCTCATGCTCACCAATGTTGCATGTATATATAAAATACAGTAAAAACTTTAAGAAATCGTTATCGATGTTAAACATTAACTCTTCAAATATTACCACTATGCTTTCAAAATAGCGTGTATTTTAAAGGTTTATCCAAGTGTAAAGCCTTGCAACCATAGATTTCTATTGTGAGTGCTTGATTTTAAACTAAATTTTTTGCCTAAGGGTGGTATAATTTTTTTTCTGTGGTAATTGACAGCATGTCAGAGTGTTTAGCTCGTTCTGAACCCAGAACATTCCATTAATATATCTAATGTAGTAGTACAACAGGCAAAAAAAAAAAGGTTTAACACGCATCCATTCAAACGCGCCACCAGGAATTGCTCTCTACATCGCTGGCTCTTTAAAAACAACTCTGACAACACATTTTTTCCCAACAACGTTCTGTCAAATCATGCTGAATAAGTGTGCTTGCCCCAGGCCTCTCTGGTAATGAAATTGTGAAATGGCCTGGCAAAATGAGACTCGCCTCTTCACACACACTCACACACACACACACTCATAACATACATGCACGGACACTGAAACATTCTCGCTACAGAACTAAATAAGATCAATGAGAGTAACTGAGAGTGCAAGCAGGCTCCATGAGATTTGAAGCATGACCAATAAATAACATCCTACCGTGACACACACACATGGCTTGAAAAGAGCCCACTATTATGACACACACAGAGCGGGGAGGGCCTCCTAACCTTTCACCTCCATTTGGCAAATGTCTGTGTTTGTGCATGTGTGTGTGTGTGTGTGTGTGTGTGTGTCACAGGGGCCAGAGTGGACAGAGGGGGTTCTGCTTAATGATGTCTACTTCCAGATAGTACTAAAACCACATACCACGTCACACACACACACACACACACACACACACACACACACACACACACACACACACACACACACACACAGAGGGGATGTTTCTCCTGCAGATCTCGCAGTTAAACATTAGCCATTTTCATCTGTCTGGCAGAAAACGTTCCTTCTTCTCTTTCCGTTTCCCCTAACACCGCTCCACTCTTCCCCTGAACATGTTTAAAAGCCAGCGATATTTCAGAGAAAAACCCCTGACAAACACGATCAGCTACTGTCAGCCACATTTGACGTGTTTCAAGGAAGGAAGCCATTGCGTGGAGTAATTCGGGTCAAGTGACTCTGGCTCTCTGCCGTTCCCTGGGTAAATAAATAATAAGAACTCTAAAAATAACCCGAGCTCAAGCGCTACGATTTAGCCAACACGAGCACACAGTGACAGCTTTATATGTGAGCTGAGGGATTATGGGAGAACTGAAGCTCTGATGAGGCAGATACTTGTGCGGCACAACTCATGACTCACAGCTCAAAGACACGTCTATCTCTCTCTTTAACGTGTAAAGTACCGAAAATATGCACTTAAAATATTTGCTCCATATTATTATCATCATCATAGTTTTGTGAATTCAAAAGCCTTTTCACATTATACCTCCCTCTGTCAACGGAAAAAAATACCTAAAATACGGCTTTATTTTATAAAATACATATATTTCCATAATATTTATTCAGTCTTGAGGAACTTTAACATCAGCGCTGCTTAAAACAGAAACTTCCAGAGGGGTTTTAGTAGGTATTACAATTATTTTAAATGCAGTTATAGTATAAAAAAAACTTCCACCTTATTGTTTTTGTTATTTATTTGCATTATATCATTTGTATTACGGTTAAAAACCTGATAAAACTCCGTGATGATCTACAAGTGATCCACACAACTCCAATCCATCATCTTTACAAGCTGTGACGTGAAACGCTGAGCGGTAAGCAACAAATCAATCGATATCATTTTTAACTTTAAACTCTCTAGTGAGAAACAAAATCATCCCCGTTGTCTTCTCACATGAAAACATGTTTATTACCGCTTTTGCTCAACGGCGTTTGATCTGTGCATATCTCTGACTTTTTCACCGCAGAATGCAATATTATAGATAGACAGAGTTTTGCTTCCCAGTATATTGTTTAATTGGAGTCACGTTGATTACTTGTGGATTATTGCGATGTTTTAATGAGAAGTTTCTGATGGCACCCATTCACTACAGAGTATCTGTTTGATGAGCAACTGATGCGACGCTAAATTTCCTCAAATCTGTTCGGATGAAGAAATAAACTCACCTGCATCTTGAGTGCGAGTATGTGTGTTCAGTACATTTATTTTTAGTCAAACTATTCCTTTAAATACCTTTATGCCGGTAAATATTATAGGTTTATGAATACAAACAAACCCAACAACAACAAAGTACGTTGACTACACAACAAAATAAAACCGCAACCTTTAATTGGGGGGACTTTCGTAAACATTACGTTTTCCGAACTCATGAGTTTAACTGAAGTACTTTTACAACGTTAAGTCATTTTGTTAATCTTCTTTTCAAGTTATATAAATGAATATTAACGTTTATCAATGAACATTTAACAATAACGAATGCATAACCTAGATTAATAAATTCTGTAAAAAAAATAATACTTGTAACAATAAGTTAAAAATCAAACTACTTGTTTGTGTTTGTCCTCGTTTTATAAGTTGCTATGGACAGATAGCCCGAGTAAACGTAAAACCTAAAAACCAGCAAAACAGATGAACCCGATCAAAAACATCTTTCAGCAGAATCGGGAAGTGATATATTAGGAGAAATGTGAACGTAATGACGCAAATATATGAAGGCCAAGCTGCTTTCCCTATTCTGAACAAGAAGTTGTCGTCGTCTATTACTTCATAAATATTTCTTAATGAATGCTTCATCCGCTTTTCTGCAAGGCAGCTGTGTGGAGGAGGATTCCTGAGAGAATCGTTTTTCTTCCCGTATCTTCATATTTTAAATGAACGCCGCACTACATTTCCTCCACGGCGGTGTCATGACTTAATAGTATGAAGCTATTGGGTGAATCTCACAGGCTTTCATCTCACGTTTGAGCTTAAAAAAACCCCATTGAATTAAGGCCGTCTGAAATGCATTCCCATGACACAAACTGACCACATTATTGCCCATGTCATTACACACACATCAATGCTATACAAATCATCATCCCACACATGCAGCCTAATGTATAGCCAGCGTGAGGTTGTCATGACAACTCACGGTTGAAGCCTTAGATCCTGTTGAACTCAATGAGGTTTTCTCTGAAATTGTCCTCCATGAACAAGCATCCATCATGTCCTGTGGGGATAATAAGCTGTGAAACGCACAGAGACCAGTGCAATTTCAGCGAAAGCTAAAAGCAGACTCATAGTTCAACTGAATCCAGTTAAAAGACTGAATCTAGTATGAAGATATTCTGTAAAACTAATGATAGTTATTATATGACAGATAGGACTACCACTTTGATAAATAGGCCTCACTTCTCTTCATATTCAAAGAATATTTTTTAAATAGCAGAGCACACTTTGGACCTCACAAGTCAAACCTGTATAACCATAACACACACACACACACACACACACACACACACACACACACTCACAAGCTACACAATTCATGTTTGGGGGCATGACTGTAATTTTAGGCCTTCTTTACATTATCTTGTACCACTAAAGCACAAAAAAACATGTTAATTACACGTTTGCTTAACTAGAATTACACAAGAGGGAAATGCAGTGACCATTCACGAAACATAACAAGGAAACACACACCTACTCGCGAGCTCAACCTCTGCCCACAAAAGCTCCTGTCTTTCTCACAGCAGCCTCACATGGCGCCAAACCTCTGCTCACGCTCACATTTGACACACTTCTGTAGGTTCGCCCGCTCTCTTTCTCTGAACTGCTCTGTTCAAAGTCTCGTGCTGCCGGGGAGAGACACAGCTTCTGACAAATCGATGGAGCAGCCTTGGCCTGCGTTACCAGCGTGCCACCCGCACCAGGGAAAACATGTCAGCGCCAATAAACACATCTAGTGCACGCGGATGCACAGGGACAGACTGGGAAACACAGCTATGAAGTTTTTTATTTCCATGTTGCACGCTTTAACGTGTCTTCAAACGAGCTCTTCGGGTGGTCTGGGTTAGTACGCGGCGAATGAACCCGTCTAAGCCCTCTTGAAATACTTGATTCTGATTGGTCAATCACGGACGGCACATATTCACCTTCTTAAATATTCAGAGTTCATCTTTTTTTTTTTTTTTTTTTTTTTTTAATTATCCAAAATCAGTATGCGAGAAAATACGTAACCAGTCAGTGTTCACTACGATCGCCTTACTTCAGCTCGATTCACTGCGGTTAGCTTGTAATAATGTTTTCTAATTTGAGTGGATGTAGATTTTCGCGGGAAATTCGAGCGCTGCGTCATTAAGACACGTTTGTAAAAAATAAAGATTGAGTTCCGGTTTATTCACCTGAGGATCCTGCAGGAGGCGCATCATTTAATTGTAGACTAATATCACAGCAACTGGAATAATTATATGTCAAGAAATATATATTTGGTGGATTGTAATCCAGAAAGGATTATATGCAACAAATGATGTGACAATTAGAGATTGGACTACACACTATACTCATAGTCCCGCAATACTGATGTCGTTAAAATTAATAATTTGAAAATAAAGTATAACAACAATACAAATCTGAAGGGATGATATGCGCTAATTGGTCGTTAGATTAGCGTGATTTATGATAATGCTTTTTTCCTCAGTCAGAACAAAGAACGGCAGACTTGTTCAGATGACAATATCCGGTGAAAATTCTTACTTGGGTCATATATTATGATTCACTCTGGTGCAATGATTGACAGCTGCACATTCACCTCGAAACATTAGATTCATCCGCGAGGAACAGCTATACCCGCTTTTCAAACATAGAAAGAGGCAAAATGCGGCACGGCCCGCAGCTTTAATTAGTCACTCTCACATTGTACCAAACATATAGATGACCTTTCATCTTTGGAACACGAAATATGTCATGAAATCCACAAGCTTTTTTTACCCTGCGTGGACAGCAATGCAACAGACGCGTTGAAGGCCCAGAAAGGAAGTAAAGACGTCGTTAAAATAGTCCACCTGACAGCAGTGGTTCAACCTTAACTTTACGAAGCTACAAGATTATTTTTGTTTTCTTAGTGCACAAAAAGTAATGGTAAACGGTACACTGTAATGGACTCCTTTTAGTTTTAAAACAACATACAGGTAGAATTTGTCAAAGCTACAATAATTCAATACAGGTTTAGGTTTTGCATTGCTTTCACAATTTAAGAGGATTGCTGTATTTATTCATTTGGTTTAATACAAGTCAGATGTCCATCCCTTTTATTACATACCCTCTCCTCAGCAAGCAGTATGATTCGAGGCGTCCTCCACAGCACAAACTACTTGAGAGGAGTTAAATTATGCTAATTATTAAAGTTAAATCCCTGACCATAAGCGAAACTAATAGTGATGTTTAATTAGCAAACATTACTACTTTGCTCCAATCTGCAGTAGACCGGCCATGATCGCAAAAGCAGAAAATGAAAGAGCGCCCCCCTATGGATTGCCAAAGATATGAACATTTGTCAAAACATCACCTTCTAGTACCAACCGTTCCCTCATTAGGCCACTGCTAGAGCTTTTTGGCCGCGATTGTGGCTGCAACCAGAATAACACGCTGCTGCTGGTGTAAAAAGCGCTTGTGCATCGAGCGGGGCGAGATTCGGTGCGTTATCTTGCTGAAATCCCCCGTTGGCCGGTGTGCCGACACATATACTGCGCTCAGCAAGTCCACACACAGACATACAGGAATGCATATCTATAAACTCCAGGCAGAAGCGCTGACTTAACGTAATCGGAAACCCATCTAAGACGGCTTACCGAATCAAATGCAAACACGCAATGCGGACGAATGAGGACACGGCGAAAGTCAGATGTGTGTAAAAACATAACACTTTATACAAGTAGGCTGAAAAAAAATTCCATGAATACACAACTACTTTACAAATACAAATGCCGTTTGTCTCCCTCCCCGAGTTATTTACATGTGTTCCTGACCCAACATCAATACAAAAAGATGTATTTATGACCAAAAGACCCCAACATTATACGATTTAGTTACACAGAGGGAAAGTCTTGATTTAAGTCTGTTCGTCGCTGAAAGCAGGCCAATGTAAACACGCTAACAGCCAAGCCGAGGTCTGACTCGACCGGCTAATGGTGACATTGTTCGTAACTATGCGTAAGAAAAACGGAAATACTTCACAGATGCGTTTTCAGCGATGACATTTCTTCCAAATCGAAGCTGGGAGGGCGGTACGTCCCTCGGCTGCCGCTACAGCGAGGGATGCTTTTCTATCAACTGACCGTTTAAATCACACTCTGAATTGTTGTACCACTTAACACGAACATTTCACACACAAGTACACGTCACTTGACAGTTTTCAGATGGCATCCATCCATGCAGCTGAACTTGTGCATACGGTGACAATAATTCATTTCGAAGGGGGTGGGGGTTCATGATACAAGCTAATATATTAAATTCTTCTACAGAGAGGAAGCTTTTGAATGGATGACATATCGAGCTAAAAAGGTAGTTTGCCATTTCTGCATCCCAACGGGATGAGTTTGGTTCGCCGAGGCTTGCTAATCTTGATTATCGTCATTAAATGCTTAAATAAAGGGATATTTACTGACACAAACAGCAAAGGGACAACACAACCACACCTATTTAAAAAAAAAAAAAAACAAACATTGGGGGGGGTGGACTTTGGGGGGGGAGACACACACACATATAATTCGACTTATTGAACATTATGAATTACGTTGAGACGACCCGCCAAAAGAGTTCCTGGCATGCCGAATGAAGTGTTGAAGTGATGACGCCGCTGTGATCTAAACGCTCTTGATCCACGACCTTGGATGCGATGGCATGTTAAACACTGTATAAACCGAGCACGGAGCATGGTAGAAAAAGTACTGCAAGCATTTAGTGGCTCAGTGAAGAGTTCAATACGAAACGAGCCGTCGTACTGTTTTAAAGTCATGCTCGACTCCTGAGGAAGGAGCTTCAGTAAAATAGCTGTAAAAAAACCAACAAAAAGAAACGGATTGGCCATATAGTGAGGGCCATTGGCAGAGTAATCTGATTAACATGAGACGCGGTTAGCTTATGAGTCTTGCTTCAAATTGTAAAAAGCTCAATCCAGACTGTCAACGGTGAGTTCCTGTATTACAAAGGGTCAGTCTTTCCAAAACAAATGAAGGGAAAAATAAACCAGCCCTATGTTGTGCCCAAGTACCGTCTCCTCCGCTCACTGTTTAGCTGCCACCGCTGGGTTTGGCGGGGGTTTTGGAGCGCATGGCGGCCCCAGTGCGGGTGTTTCCTTTGCCCTGTTGGGGCTGTGGGGTGGCACCGGTCTGCTGCGCCGGAGACTCGGAGGCGGCCTGCTGCTGGGCTGGGCTGTGTGGTGGAGGGGTCTGGATTTGAGGGGAGGCCGCTGTAACCACCTGCTGCTGGAGGAGCTTCTGTTGCACCACCTGTGCAGTCGTGGCAGCGCCTGTGGGGATGACCTGCACCTGGGCCTGCGCCTGTGCTGAACCTGCAGTGGGTGCTGCCTGCGTCAAGGCCACTGTCTGAGGCTGAGCCTGGATCTACACACACACACACACAAATCAATTCAGCTGCAATATCTTGCAATAATCAAAGAACTAGGACTGCATGACATAATTTTTAGGGATGCACCCAAACTAAAATTCTTGGTCACTAAATCATGATAATCAGGAATTATGTCTCCAGCGGATGCAATAAATGCCTCTTTTGTAATGTGTTTTATTGTTTTGGTGTCATAGCACTGGGACACAGCATCATGTTATGGTAAGGGACGTAACATTTTCGCCACACGCTTGGGGTATTTAGCCAATCACTGGATAGCTGACCAATCAGAAAACACCTCTGTTTTTTTTCAGAAGGATGAGCTTTGTGCAAATCTACCTGTTTCAATACATGGGGCTTAGAGGTGAAACAAATGTATAGTATGTGGAAAATGTGTTTTTTCAACCACAAACTGCATAAACACATTGCATTACACCAAATACACAAAAAATATTCTTTTTAGAAATGATATGACCCCTTTAACTAACTACTAGTACTTACTCAACAGTTAGAATTAGGGTTTGGCTTAGGGTTACTTGCATGTAAAATGTAATTTATTTCTTAAGCTCAATTTTCAAGCAGCCATTATTTCATTCTTCAGTGTCCCGTCATTCTTCGTTCTAATATGTTGATTTTCTGTTACAATATAGACTCATGATTAGCATTTAAAAATGGTTGTGCTGCTTTACAGTTTTGTGGAAATGTATAAATGTTTTGGTATCATTTAATTAATAAAAATGTAAAAAGAGAACAGCATTCACTCGAAATAGAAATGTTCCGTAACATTATAAATGTCTTTACTGTCTCTTTTGTTCAGTTTATTGCTTCCAAATAAAAATAAGGAAGGAAACAAGGTAATTTTTGACTTCATGTTTACTAAAGAGGCAGCAAATTAATTTAAGTTATCGAACACCAACTGCAACTCTGAAAACACTTACCTGTTGAGGTGAGGATACTATCTGCTGCTGAACTATTTGAGGAATCTTAGTGACCTAGACAAGCAGAAGGGAAAGTCACTACAGCTGAGCTGGGCACTAATTTCACACACACACACACACACACACACACACACACACACACACACACACACACACACACACACACACACACACACACACACACACACACACACACACACACACACACACACACACACACACACACACACACACACAAAGCACTACATGGCTCTGCACATCAAAATACTTGAACTCGGATCACACCATACGTCAAGCTTGGCACTTGAGTACGTGTTATAGGTACTGGCTGTGAGCCTAACTCCTTACCTGTATCTGCTGTGTTGTAGCAGGTTTCTGTGGCTGTCCGATAGAGGTGGCGAAAAACTGGGTTTTAATGGCGGGCTGAAGTGGAGTGGTGGCGGTGTATACTTTCTGCTGCTGCTGGGCTGTGGTCTGAGCAGCCTGCTGTGTGCCCAGCTGAACAGAGAGATAACGACAGTCATACAAATATTGCTTCATAAAAAAATTTGAATAATAATAATATACCACATTGGCTGATTGGTACCTTTTGCTGCACCGCAGCCTGAGTTTGCTGTGGCTGTGCTGCCTTCTGGACCGCAGCGGCTGCTTTTTGTCTGTGCAACAGCTGCTGAACCTGCTGCACCTGGAACGGGTGGGTGACCACTTGACCACCTGCACAAACACACACTTCAGTCTACAAGAGCCCCTCAAATTTGTTACTGACACTGAGACGATGTAGGAAACTAAAAAAAACATCTCCAATGTTGATTCAGTTAGAAATACTGCAATTTTTCACCATTCGTTACAGCCTCTGTTAGCCACAATAAGTCTGTCTAATACTTTAGCAATTTATAGACCAAATGGCCATAATGTTTGACAAATTAAACAAGCATGAATAGAAAGTTTAAGTTAAGTGTTTATGTATTTAATCAAATCACATCCTGTGCAATTTGATAATCACAGACAACCATATTGCTACACTCATTTTATATTGATAATGTCACTTTTTCCCCCCCAAAAAAACAATGCAGCTGTACTTGTGATGGGTTCACCTTCAACATTCACCAAATTCCAAATAATAGGTACAATATAAGCACTTGCCACCATGTCCACTCATCAGTACATACCATTATATTGTTATTTATTGCTATTTAGAATCGTCTTTTATGCTATGCTTTTTATATGCTTTTTTAATTTGATGTGTAGTGACACTGCTTTTTTTTTTTAGTCATTCTATTAATTTCAGTCTGTACCTGCTTTCTGCGCTTGCCCAATGGCGACGCTGATGCCGGCCACAGTGACAGGAAGAGTCGTGACCCCGGCAGATGAAACCACAGCTGGTACCGAGACGACGGGAGGTGGTTTGGTCAGAGTCACCTGAGCGGTCTGACCTGGCTGAGCTTGAATGGGTCCTGGGGCTGGGACACGTGTCTGAATGAAAAGGCACATAAAGAGTTAAATGTGTATTCGAGTGTATGTGAAAGGGTTAGTCTGGGTGTGCATGCATGTGCTTACCAGTCTGGCCACCTGTAAGTTGGTGACTGTAGTGACTGCTCTGGGAGCAGCGACTGTGGCGATCTGAGGGTTAGACGTTGCTGCCGGTGTGGCGTGAACCTGCTGTGGTTGCTGAGTAGATGCAGCCTGCTGACCTTGAGCTGCAGCTACCGCTGCCGCAACCTGCTGCTGGGCCATCTGCAGCTTCTGCTTCTTCAGCAACTCCTGGAGAGAACAGAGATGTAAGCAGATATTTACAAATGACTACTAATCATTCTCAAACTCCCTGAGAGCGCCGCTCAATTTTCTGCACTGAAGCGGTTAAGTTTATTAAGAAGCAGAAGGTTTAATTGGACGCTTTCTGTAGGTGTGATTGGCTCGTAGGTCACTGATCATTTAACCTACGATCAAGCAATTCTGACACCACCACCACCACCACCACCACCACCACCTCAGACAAGAGGTTTGATCCCTATTCTTGTCTAATGACTTATGTCAAGCCCTCATGCATGAAACAGCTTTCATCTCTCAAAAGAACAACAGACTAATGGCTATATTGAGAAAGCTTTTTCTTTCCCTGGCAATTCTATCTATCTATATATACCCACCCTATAATGATACACGTCAACTTATTTTCTGTACTTATTTTATCGTCTCATTAACAGCATAGACAGCAGTATAGATACTGTAGAGTACACTGCTGTCAAAGGAGTGTTAATCTGTGTCATAATACATGAACTATTAATGAATAGGGGACCAATATATAACTTTTTAATTTTTTTATGATGGATAATACGATATGCTGAGAGCAAATATAAAACCAATATACATGGTATTATACATGTATAAATGCAATTGTATTTATTTATTTACATAGATTAATTATATTGGAAATTATTATTAAACAAAATCAATAAAAAAAAAATTGATAAAATTTTAATTTTTAGGTTTATTTTATCAACAACAATTAAAAACATGACTAAAAGGGAAGTAAACACTGTAAGCAACAGTGAGATAACAGTAATCTGGTAAAGCTAATTCCACTGATTATATATTTTTTTCCAATTACAGACCATATAATTCTAAAATGCCAAATATTGGCCGACATATCAGTCAACTGCAAATGATAACTTTAGCTATGATTAATTGCAACTGGATACATAAGGGTTACCTCATGTCAAAAAACAACATGGAGGAAAGGTTGAGCAACACATTGAGCAAAACTGTAACTGCATTTAGACATCATTCACCATATTAATACCTCAGTACAGATCAACAAAAGCAAAACAAATATGGCTTCCTCCATATGAAGAGTGTGTGTACCTGCTGTGGCTTTCCTACTGCTTTGATCTGTGGAGATGCAGCCTGTGGTTGCTGTTGCTGCTGCTGTAACTGTTGTCTGAGTTGTAATTGTTGGAACTGAGCTGGCGTGAGTGGTTTACCCTGAGACAACTGCATACCGGGAGCTAGAGAAACAAAAATAATGAATTATAATGCGATTATAGGTAATACAGCTAGATATGACTACACAGAAAAAAAACAATGCGGTAGTGTGACTCTCTGAATCGATTTTGCCACCAGAGAACCCAAAACACGCATGGCTTCTCTAAGGATGGCATTTGGTCTACCTGGAGCCACCAGCGTGCGTGTTTGGGACTGACCCGGAGTCAGATTAGTGGACACTACAGCTGATGCGGTTACTGGGGTAACGGCTCTCACGCTCTGACCCGTCGCAATGGCAACGACCTCAGCTGGGGCCGCCGTTGCAGGCACTGCTCTCTGCTGAGTGTGAACCACCTGAGCCGTGGCAGTTCCTGCCGCCTATTTGAGTAAACAAATATGTAACACACACATAAACACGGCAGAAGGGTACAAGTCAGCTGAAAAGCAATTTCACAAAAAAAAAAAAAAAAAAAGTCACACTGCAGGCACTAAATCGGCTGCTAATCTATATGTGTGTAAAATCAGAACTCACAGGCAGGGCTCCTGGTATGACAGGAGACGCCAGACGTTTGTTTGCCTGGAACTGACCGGGAGGAACTCCAGCCACAGTGTTTACAATCACATTTCCACTCACTGTAGCTGTCGCTGAAGTTTAAACAAAAATATACATAGATTCAGCACTTACATAAACAGCACTCAAAACTGGATCAACAAGTAGAGGTAAAAGTTGTGTAATGTGATAATACCTGGCTGGATGCTTGTGCCAACTGCAGCGGTCTTGATAGCTCCAGTCTTGAGATTCAACAAAACCCAAATAAGATCAACATATAAATCGCTTTACAGCTTACTACATAATACACCACCGTTTACAAAAGTGGGATCAGTAAAAAGTTTTTCTTCTGAAATTAATACTTATATGTGTATTAAATATTGATTTAATACAATTTAAACCGATTATGACATTTCTAATTTTACAAAAGGTTTGTGTGTGTGTGTGTGTGTGTATATATATATGAAATACATATTCATAATGCATATTATTACTATTTAAACTATATTATTTAACAATATTAGACATTTTAATATTTTTTTAGTAGGTCTAAGTAAATGTAAGAGACATCTTTAAAAAAAACATTTAACAAAAATCTTCCCAAATCCAAACTTTCAAACAGTTGCGCATCTTGAATAATCTAACGGCAAGTACAGGTGTACGTAAGGTCCAATGTGACATTAAACATGCAGTGCTAAAGGAGTCTAACCAGAACAGCAGTGTTGGGGACTGCTGCTGGTCCTGGTTGGTTGGGCTGGGTCACTCCTGTCTGTGCGGCTGCTGCAGTGGCCTGTGGCTGGGCTTGTGGCTGGGCAGCAGCTCCCTGAGGCTGGGCGGCTCCTGTAGTCTGCTGCTGTTGTTGCTGGGCTAACTGCTGAGCCCTCTGCTGTTCGGCTAGCGCCTGCGGCAACACAGATTTAAAAAAAAAACACACATATAACACAGATTTAAAAAAATACATATATATATATATATATATACATACATACATATATATATATACTTAATACACTTATTTGACTTGATTCGCACCTTCTTCTCTTTTGCGATTCTCTCAGCTCTCTGAGAGGCAACCTGGATAGGAGGCAGAGGCTTGTCGTAGCTTATCCCACTATAAAACACAAAAGAACAATGAGATGCCAAACTGGCTAATATTGGAAGCAGAGCACTTCAGTGCTTTTTTGTGAGAAAAAAAGTAACATATCAATACCTCTCAGCCAGCACAGAGGCATGCTTAGGATTCTTCTGGAATGGATTCATGCCCAGTCTAGAAACAAAAACACCAAAAGATTTTTTGCTTTGATGAAAGAGGTCTGACAATGTAAATGCAATGTTTGTGTGTTGCCTGCACATACAGTGGTTTTATTGGTGGGCTCCTCTTGCTAGCAATGATTTTCATCAGCTCAAAGCGGTTGTTGTACAGTTGGATCTGGGTGGCGTTGTCATCCTGTGTGTAGATCTGACACGTGCGCAGAGGACGACTATTCTTGGACTGCACAAAAAAAGGAAGTGTTACCAAGGAAACAGCTAATAATGAGTAAATTTTTATTAATAAATTTTTTTTTATACCTTATAAATGCTCTTGGTCTTGTTCTTTTTAGGGTTAGCTTCATATATTAGCTGTAGGACATTTTGGACAATTTTAAAATGTTAAAGAGAATAAATGAAAGAATTCACAAGCACATGATACACGATCCAGTAAAATCACTCACTTTGCCCTCCTCTCTGGGAATGATGACATTCTCATAGCGGTTGCGGCATTGTTTCGGCGAGCGGTAAATTCTGCTACAGGAGTTGACCACGTCGCTCACCAGGTCCCAGTTAGGAGTGTGTGCTGGAGACACGATGGTCAGGTTCAAAGGAAGTTCCAGTAACTGCTTCACAGCCTGTGAACACAGAAAAAGAAGCAGAATTGTAACCATAGCTTATTGGTTTAACACTGTGCGGTTGATAATGCAATAACGAAACGGATCAAGTACCTGTAGCAGAGCCCAATCCTCACTGATGAGCCACTCAGGGTTGTCCTGCCCAGCCTCCATGGCTGGTTTGAGCAGTGAGGGCAGCGGTTTGGCAAAAGGAGCCTGCTGCTTCAGGGAGAAGTTCTTCTTCTGGTCTTTACCCTCCCGCCTTACTTTGAGAAGACTGGCCTTATCAAAGAGAGAGCGTGGAGGAATCACTGATTCTCCATGGCCCTTCTTTTTCTTACGTCCCAGAGCTGACAAGAAGGGGCAGAGAGAGAAAAAGAGAATTCAGCATGCATTTAAGCACAGCAAGATCAGACTGAAAGAGTTTCCTGAGAAGTCTTACCTGAGGGGTCCATGTGTCTCTTTCGTTCTTTGCGAACGTACACTGGAGGCAGTTTGGATTCGGGCATAGGCGCAGTGTCATACATGAGGCAGATTACAGAGTCAATGTAGATATCGTTATCATCCTGTGGAGGAGTCGGGGGAGTCCACAACTACAGAAAAGAGCAACAGTTAGATATATTTTAAAATACATATAGGGGCTTACTTAACTCATCAAAAATTTTACCCCAAAATCAAAATAAACATAAAAAAGCAGTATTGGTTGGTATTGAAACATTATTTTTGGAACACTATTATCACATTAATTCATTATAAAAATAAATAGACTTTGAAATAAAATTTAGGAGTAAAATGTGATATGGACATGTTTTTGGAAGATTCCTCTTTTAATTCCCTTCAAGAATGTGCCGTCTTAAACTTACCGGCATTAATTCTGCTTGTCCATCCTCATTCTCGAATACATACTCCTGTAAAGTGGAAGGGGACAGGGTTTCAAATCTACGCAACATGAAATCAATTCCAACTGAAAAGAACATGTTAGAATTCGTACCATGTTGTATGCATCCTCTCTGGTATAGGTGAACAGGTCCTCCTCATCTTCCAGAATCCTTTGCTCTGTTTTCTCTACCTTTAGTTTCTGTTGCTGCTGCTGTTCCCAGCCTTTTTTAGCAGCTTCTACACGCTCCTGCAATTTAAACAAACACTGACAATTAAACAGTCTGTATTATTTACATGGCAGTCATAACATGTATTGTAATATGTAAAAATGTTTCATACCTTTATAACCTGTTCATCTTCACTGATGTGCAAGTACTCCAGATAGTGCAGTGCGTATCTCTCAATAGGAGTCAGCTAAACAAAACAATAAATCGTGGTAAGAACCCCTTTTTTACCCCAAAGGAAAAAAAATTTAAGCAAGGAGAAATTTTTAAGTGACTCTAAAAGACAATAATAAATGTCACAAAATATTTTCAATTCATATAATTACTATGTTTTTAGAACTTTCTATTCACCAAAGAAACCAAAAAAAAAAAAAATCTATCACAGCTATCACAGCTTCCACAAAAATATTAAGAAGCAAAAATGTTTTTATCACCTATAATAAATGATTTATGAGCTGTGAAGTCCAATAACCTCACCTGCTCCATGACAGCTGCCAACTCCTCTAACTGTGACACTTCTTCTTTCACCCCTTCATCCACATCCATTTCTTCTGGTCGCCTCACTTTCTCACTTTTTGTGTCTACCTCGGTCTCTTTGACCTCATCTTCATACTGGGTTTCCTTTCGGATGGTGTTTAGGGCCTGGATGTAGGGTCTGGCCACATGAGGGGGGATAGATTCGGACGGGGATGGCTCCTGGTGGAGGACCACAAACTCTTCCACCTTCTCTCCAGAACCAGCCTCCACCTCAAACAGATCTTGAATGGTGCGCTGTGAATGTCCAGCACATATTTATAAATGTAAGCATCAGGTTCTGTTCCAAATTCTAGACAACTGCCTCGCTGTCTGCCAAAATGCTACCTTATAACTGGCGAGGGTTTAAACCGGTTCTTCAGTAGCAAAAGTAACCATGATTGCTTACCTGTGTTAAAAATGCTAAAGTGTAGTCCATGCCCTGCGCAGCTACCTCTCGTATAAGGTCTTTAGTGCCATTCTTTAAGAGCTTCTCCTCAATTGAGTTCCCGCTCTCCAACCTGACAAAGCACAGCGTCAGTAAAAAAGCTGACAAATATAAACCTGACAAGCAAAAACCATTTAATGAATCCATCAGCATTACCTGTAGATGTGGATGTCTTTGGAGCGACCGATCTTGTCACACCACTCTTGTGTGCGTAAATCCATGCTGGGATTTAGGTCGGTGTCATAAAACACAATGGTATCTGCGTCAAACACGTGGCCCATGGCTGAGCAGCAGCGATTGGTCAAGATGGTGCAGAAGATCTGTCTGTTGCGGTTAAACTTTTTGACCTGCTCCTGAATGTGGCCGTGATATAAGGAACAAGATGGGTTAAGTATTTCACTAGCATTTCAGTAGAAGATGATCAAGAACAGATATGTATGTATTGGTGTTGATATAACTTCAAGCATCTGAACTGAATCCAACAGGGAAGGAAGAGCACTCGCTCATCTGCCCTTTTAAAGGGGTCATATGATGGGATTTAAAATTTTCTTTCTCTTTGGAGTGTTACAAGCTGTTAGTGCATCTTGCAAAAATTTGAGTTTTAAAATATTCTTTATAAAATTTACAGTCACCGAGACTATAAAGTGGAGCAATTCTACATGACCTTTTCCAGGGCAACAGAGAATATGTTACTCCAGGCGTTTTACCTGTCTCTCCTCTAGTGACAGACTTTCATCCAGCCGTACATAGGTGAGATGACGATGGTCTAAGAAGGCTTCTAGTATATCCAGCATGCTGGTCATCTGAGTGAAGATCAGCACACGCCTGTTCTCAGCACTTAGCTTCTGCAGCAGGATAGACAGCGCCTCCAGTTTTCCTGCAAACAGATATAAGAACATCAACATTTACCATTTTACCTTATTTATATTTTATTTAGAACTTTTTTTAAATTATATATTACTTGTTACATTCAGAAACACTCTAATATGCTGACTTGGTGTTCAAAAACATTTGTTATAAATGTTAATAACATTAATAAAAATAAGAGATTTTACAATATATTTTTAAGGGAATTGTTTGATGAATATAAAATTCTAAAGAAAAAATACATTTTGATCTTTAACGTGACTTAATTTAATTTTGTTTCTGCTTAGAAATATATACAAAAAAACAAAAATACAATAATAATATTGAAATCTAAAGGTAACGGAGCGGAGTTGCTGTTGTGGCGCTCACCTGAATCCATCTCCAACATGTGGACATCAGGGAATCTGATGACAGGTGGACAGGCTAAGCTACGGATCTCTGCATTGTGTGGAGCAGACACCTCCCGTAGCTGTCGCCTGAATGATTTCTGTGCTAGGCTGTAAGATGGTGGAGGATTGGATGCATACAGCTGAGGGGGAGGGGCCACAGCAGCAGGAAGTATGCAGGAGAACCTTTAATATAACAGGAAGCAGCATTAAGTCACAAAAACTCACAAAACTTAGTTCATTACAAGGAGTCAATGGTTAAATCCAGACCTCTTCAACAAGGTGCCTGCTGCTGCCTGTTGCTCCGTGTTGGAAAGAATCGCTGAGCGGAGTGGGGCCACCGTGGATATACATGTCCGCTGAGCTCTGATACAGCTGTCTCTCCCGACCCAGGACCAGCGGGAGTGCTGGGGTGCGGGGAAGGCTGGTGGAGGGTGTCCCTCATAAACGGAGCAAGTCTTGATCAGGTCAGTACCATACATGACACAGCGTGAGGACCGCCGCTCGTTGGCATGAAATAAACTAGCTAGGCGCTCCTTCAGCTGTCGGTTTCTTTCCTCGCTGGACTCCTAATTAAACACAAAGACAAGGCTCAGATTTCACAACCATTTGACTTCATCAATTCCTTCTATGTGTGTTTTAAAATGCCCTACCTGCATTGTGGCATTTGAGTGTTTAGCATTTGTTTCCATGTCTGTGGTAGCTTGAGTTACTGCAGTGCTTGCCATGGTGGCTGCTTTAAATGGAAACGGACAGAAACTAAGATTAAGACATATTGTACCATTTGTTGCTGTCTATGCAGGGTCAGACAGGTCTCAGATTTGATCAAAAATATATTAACTTGTGATCTGAAGATCAATAAAGGTTTTACAGGTTTGTAACGACACAGGAGTGAGCATAGAGCAGTGCTTTACCTTGTGGGGGTGTGGAGGTGGCAGGGGGCGGAGTGCCTGAAGAGTTCTGTACAGGCACGGCCTGGGGTACTGTAGGCATCACCATGGGCGGACCCTGTGGCCTGAGAAGAGGCTGTCCCGGGGCAGACACAATCTGCAAAATGTTGCCTAAACCAGACATATAAACTTATGAGCGTCACATTAAAGCTTAAGGATTCACTGAACACACATAAAAACAGCTGACACGGATGACTGGATATGGAAGTGAAATGAAATCAAGAGAGGATGAAAATGGGCTGGACATTACCGAGTGTACCTTGGAGCTGCAGGGGCTGGCCGGTGGTGAGCTGCCGCAACTGACTCGGAGACAGAGTGAACTTGTTGCCCTGGAACTGCAAGGTCACTGGGGTCTCAGGTTGGGCAATACGACCCTGCCCAACCAACTGAGTAACCTTCACTACATCTCCACCTTCAGTAGAAAACAGTTCATGTTAAATGATAGTGGCTGACAATTTGTCTCTGAGAAAGACAAAAAAAACCCCCACAATTTTAGTTAGTTTCAGGGTGAGCACGGAAAGGGACATGCACAACCACGGTGTGTTAAACAGGAAGAATTACACATTTTTTTTCTCAAACAGAAAACCTGAAAAAAACTGAACCCAGACTGATTCGTTTAGCAGAGCAAAACAAAGTGGGAGAAAATCTTTGTTTGTATAAAAGGTTTTCCATGTAACTATGGTTACATGTGACATGGGGAACAGCGCCCACAAGCTTGAGGCTCTTTACACCCACAGAAGGACAACAAAATAAACGGCTCTGAAGAAAAGCTGCACTGAAAAGATAGGGAGGCAAAACCATATTAGAAAGCTTCTGGATCATCCTTCAGCTGTACTGCACGAAAAACAAAGAGATTAGTCATCAAAATGCAGAAGGGGGGGAGGAGAAAAGGAAAAAAAGAATAAATGTGTCAAAAAAGAAGACGTGAATAAACTGGAGGCAGCGGGTACAGTCCGGAGAAATTCTGGAGGGTTCATGCTTGTTTGTGAAGGGTGAGAAAGAAACCACCATAGGTCATCTGCTGAAGATTTTTTGCACTTCAAATTTCAAAAGACTGGAAATAAGCCAACTTTATGTAATTGATTTGGCTCAGTTATTTGGTGGAACATCTGTATGCATGTTATCCCACTTCAGCAGAGCCGTACCGTAGTCTCTGATCTTCACTGAGGTCATTTACTGCTGTGCTTTGGGGCATGATAAGGAAACAGGTACACAGGGAGAGGGCGCAAAGGAGAAGGCCCATCTGCGGTGGGTGATGATAAGGCCACTTACTAGGCAAGCGTGCCTGGGCCTGGGAGCTGAGCACCAGCCTCTGGGGAACCAAACTGGGCTGGAGGGGGTGGGTGGTAGGGGCATGGGGGGCCACAGCAGGCATAGTGGTGACCCCTGTCACACCCACAGCCAGAGGGGTAGAAGAGGGGTTAGGGGTGGCTCCGGTTAAGAGTGATCCTGATGAGCTGCTGATTGCAGAGGCTAAAGAGGAAGAGGAGTTAACAGTCTGAATGGACCAATCAAAGAGAGTGTAAAGGGGTTGGAGAATTATCATTTTCAAAATAATGGGACATAAAATATTAAAATGTGTTAAAAAAGATGAGAGGTGCTGGCCCATGCGAAACTCACACCTACATGTTATTGTTTGAATTCACCATTAAATTAAAGTACGTTATTTATTATTATATTAAAAAAAAAAAAAAAAAAAAAGGCTATTTATTAAAGCAATTTAATAAATCACAGCAATTAACAAATGCCAAAAATCCAATCAATTCTCAATGGACAAAATGAAGGCAGCCTATTTAATGTTTTATGATAGAAGGATTCATGAAATGGATTATTTGAAACAGAAGTTTTGTGTTACAATAAGTTTGCCATCCCAATTGAAAGCCCAACACTGAATAAAACTGAACAAAAGCACAGCTAATGTGTACTCATTTTGAACTGAGTAATGTTACTATTAAGACTGCAAAAAAAAACAAAAAACAAACACGCACAAAAAAAATAACTGGTGAGCATATTTTTAGGGAAGTAAAAAATATTATACCACTTCACAAAAACTTTCAGATTGTGAAAAAGTTCTGGGTGCGAGTGTGGGAACATGTGTGTAATTGTGCTGAAATGATTGTGATAAGAGGTGATTTACCTCTGGGCTGTGTGCTTGGAGTTGCAGTAGCAGGGTTGGTAGTGGTGGTGGGGGCAGTAGTCACAGCAGTGGCACGAGGGGCTTGAGTGGTGCTGCTAGTCATAGGGACCAGGCGCCCCTCTGGTTTAGTTCCATACTGCACCGGCAGGAACAACCTAAAATTGAAATTATGCCACAGTCAGAATCAATTCATACTGACCAATACTGCTGTACAAGTCCACACAATAAAAATATAAACAAATAAAACCTCATAGGTTTGATCTTGCACGGTCTGGGTCTGGCTGGTGGATCACGTGCATTGTAGATCTCCTCAATTAGCTGCTTGTTCATTCTGAGTTTTGGCATAGATTCCTCAGCTTCATAACGAGTCAATTTGCCCTCGTTACCGATCAGGTCAAACAGTGACATATCTACAGTCTGGAAAAGAAAACAAAAATGGCCTATCAGTCAAACATTTTCTTGTATATCCCACAGTCCAAATGTTTATTGCTCTCCCTAACCTTCCACTGGTCCTGCTGCAGGGCTGTGAGCAGTAATGATGGGGTGTTGTACTGCAGTGGCTGACATATGTAAGAGTTGCGCGTGTCTCTGGTCTGGATCAGGTCTGGATGGTTGCAAATCTTCTGCAGCTGCATAAGAACCTCCAGGACTCTGACAAAATGTCCAGTTTTCAGTGCTTCCTGTGCACTAGAAAGCAGCAGAAACACAGAGTGTCACTCAATCCAGATGAACTGGAAAAGAGCTGGTTAAAATTGTGTGGGGCTGAATGTGTTCTGTGCTGACCTGGGCTGGATGAGGATGTCCTCATACATGCTCTTTTGCCTCTTGGACAGACGGCACTTGAGAATGTGCTCATACTTCTTAGGCATTTGCTTCTCCACGTCTCTTTTGGAACGGCGTAAAATAAAGGGCTGAATCATCTACAGCAGAGAGAAAGACAACAAAAATAGGGTTTACGGTGCTTGAGTAAGACAGTCAAGCAAGAGTGCATCATTCAGTGGCAAAAGTCACCAAAAACAACTTCCAGCAAACCTTACCCTGTGCAGTCTGATGACCAGTTTGTGGCAGTAGTCTTGGTTCTGATCAGTGCCAGGTTTGATTGGGAAGTTGAGGTATGGGTGAGTGATTCCAGGAAGGAGGAAGTGGATCATGGTCCATAACTCTTTTAGAGTGTTCTGCAGAGGCGTGTTGATTAAGAGAACCCTCTGCTGACTGTTGAGAAGACATATATATAAAAATATTTAAATATATTCTGCTAAAAACCAAAAAACAATTATTTTAAATAAAAACATGTAGCAGAAACACTAATCGATACTGTATAGAAAACAGTTGCACTGTTCCTAACCTCTTTATGTTGAAGATGGTCTCCCAGTGTTTTTCAGTCATGTTTTTGATGAGCTGGACCTCGTCTAGCACCAGGTGCCTCCAGCGCCTCCTCAGGAAGTGAGACTGATCTTTCAGCAGAAGCTTGTATGAAGTCACACACACGTGGAAGCTGTTGGGCTCACACCACCTCTGCACACATTAGACAACAGTGGGAAACAGGGACAAAAGCTACCCAACTCAAAGATTTCAATGACCCACACACTATAAAACTACTTTTAGAAATTATCTTTCAGCTAGACCACAGCAACAGGGATGAATAGACCAGTGGCAGTATGTGAGAGTACACAGTAGGCTTTCTCTGGTTCGTACCGATCTCTTGTATCTGCGCTGCTTTCTGCTGCCGAGGTACAGGAGTGTCTTCAGTCCAGGACACCACCGTTTGAACTCCATCTCCCAGTTCAGCAGCTTACAGGTCCTCACTACCACTAAATGTGGCCCCCAAATACCTACAACATCCACATGACAGCATTACGTGTTGCATTCTATCCTTAAAATTACAATAAACAAATGCTTTGAGGAGAAAAATCAAATGTAAGTCTCTATAAAGTAGATGGGGGTTGCTGGTGGTACCCTGGTTGCAGGCCAAGTGAGCAAAATAAGCCACAGTCTGTATGGTTTTGCCAAGACCAGTTTCATCTGCCAGGATGCCGTTAAGGTTTTTGCGGTGGAGGCTGGCCAGCCACTCCACCCCGACCTGCTGGTACTCTCTGAGAGAACCGTGCAGCAGAGCAGGAGGAGAGGAACGACTCTGAGGGGAAAGGATTCATGAGTCATCAGGCAATGTAAGACCACTTGAATTAAGCAATTGCTTAATTGAATCTTTAATCATCATGTTTCAAACAGTCCCTGTGAGTAAGAGCGTAAATGACTCACAGTTAGAGTGGTCCTGGCGCTGCCTTTGGGCAGAATCAGGTCTGTTGCTGCAGCGACCTCAGCAATATCCTTTGTAGGTTTTCCATCAGGACCAGAAGCTGTCCGCTCAGCGCCACGGTACTGATCCATACTCAGCAAAGAGTCTATTAGCACCGCATCATGAGGACTGTCCAACGGAGAGTCCATGTCTGAACAGACAAGAGCATAAATTGTTACCGTGGCATAGGGCTTCCCTTGTTTTTATATTAAACAGTGGTTTACTAAAATTGCTGTTTCTTTAAATAAATTCAATTGTAATTAATTTTCTTAAGGATAATATTCTACCTCAGCTTCTGATCTAAACTATAATGTATATAAAATATACTTAAAAAAAACCCCAAGAAACAGTTTTTAGTATTTTACTATGTTCTTCTCTAACCTTAGACGAGGAAATACATATCTGTCCTGCCTGCGTGCACTTAATCTGTCTAGCGCAGATATTTGTATTTTCTAAGCGGATAAAAAGACGATAACTATAACATATGGCAGAAGAGCACTTTGCAGCACTTCAATCTCGGTGAAGTAATATTATCACTCCTGAAAACTGACGTTGGTTAAAAATTGTTGGTTGATATTACTGCACCGAGGTAAAAGTGGTCTTCCACCGTACATTTTAGTTATATTTTTTATCAGCTTAAAAAAAAATATCGTGACATTTTATTTTGTGTCACCATACTTGTGTTCCGACTCATGTAACAGTCTTTAAATAGGGAAAACATGGAAGTGTTTGGTGGCTTCTAAATTCATGGCTGTTTGGTACCGAAGGAATAAATGGTATAACCTAAACGCTAAATGCGATGTTACAGATATGCATCAACTCATCTACGTTGAGGGAAGAACAGTGAAATATGGAAAAACGGTGGTGTTTTCCTTTAAGGTTACAATTAACAACACATCCCAAACTTAAATTCAACTAGTGTTTATTTTAACTTCAGTAATTAACTATAAACGTAAAATATAAACGGTTACGTAAAGTTGCTGCTATTAACGAATTTCAGATGAAGCCAGGTGAGGATTTGAATGCAATTTCCACAAAGACAAGCTGTTTACGATCTGTCTGTCACAAACTGCATGACTTCGCATGTGGAATTGTTTTTCTGTGACTAAGCAGCTAATAAAATTTAGGTTGACTAAGCTTCTTCTGGTCAACTAACTGTTAGTCGACTATAAGGGGGCAGCCCTACTGTGATATAATCAATATACTGCCAAAAGTACTGATTTATTTGAATTCCTTTCTATTTCTGGGACTTTATGGGGCTTTCTGGGAATTTAGGTTAGTTCTTAAGCAGTAGATGAACACATACCTTCAGCTTCCTCTCTGTCTTCATCTTCACTCTGGCTGGAAGGCTGCGGCCACTCAAAGCCCTCTGCGTAAGCACCAGCGTACTGCTTCACCAGATCATCCAATGGCACTTCAGCTACAAGACACAAACATACAGTGCTATACGAGCTTTCAAGCGGCTGATGGCTGCTGTGTAAATAACCAATTATTTTGCATACTGAAAACATTACAAAATGAATTCTTAGCCTGTGCACAAAATTCAACTAGATCTCAAAATCTATAGAATTATATCTCTGCCACAATTCTGAGTGCAAAATGTTATATTTTGAAAGCACAATGAGCGTATTTTGAGCACACAAAAAAAGAAAATCAAGTTTTTCATGTGTGCAGAGCTTGCTTCCCAGAGTTACAATAATTCCAGCTAAATTTTAATTAGCTGCCTTGACAACCAATCACAACATTCCCTGCTTTACCAGCGATAAAAATGACAGTGCCTGCATAATTATTTTAAAGTTCAAATTCAAATTGATATTTATACTTTTTCCAAAACAGTTTACAATTCCAAACAGCACCTTATTTACGACTAATAATCTTGTGTTTATGAATTTCTCGCTGATATAATTGTTCACGAAGGCTGGAAGTGACCAAAACGTCTTATATTCAGGTGTACATAATTAAACATTTTCTTCTACAGATAAAAATGAGCCAAAAAAGGTTCTACACAGACTTAAAGTGTGAAATGCTTATTAGATATATTCAAAAAGTTTCAAAAGCACTCAAACATTTTCTCCACAAAGCTCAATTCGCGGGCATTCAAAAAGCACGTCTGTGTGCTCAAAACAATCTTTTGAGCTCAGGATTGTGACAGAAATAAGTCTATAAAAATCCACTCAAACATTTGAAAACATTTATGAAATTAGTAAATTGTACGAACAGATTTATATAACTGCATAATGGTACAAAACATTTTAAATATTTCACACAATAAATTATCAGTAATTGCCTAAAATCAGTATTATATATTTTAGTCTATGTCTAAACATGTAGCGCGCTATGCTCGTACATAGTTAGATTTTTTTCAAGAATTAAGGAAGAAAACAAAATTACTGCATTACTGTTTAAAGACATGACCATAAGTTTAAAACCTTCTTTTGTTAGTTCGGCCAGCTCTGCTTTCTGATCAGCTGCCACCTCTATAGCCTCCTGTTCCTCTATTGTACTTTCCTCATCTTCAACTGCAAAACAACATTAGATCAGTCAGCAGCATGCACAAAGAGAACAGTAAGAAAACTATATAAATATGCACCATGTACCTTCCACATCCGACAGCGAGGTGCTTGACTTTCTCTTGCGAGATGTGCCAGTCTCCTGTTTAAAGTGAAGACAAATCGTCAAGTACAACCAAAGGATGAGTGGAGCAGGAATGAGGAAGCATCTTGAAAAACTCATGAGGAAGATCTTACCCCTTTACTCTCTTTATCGGACTTCTCTCCAGATGACTGGGTCACTTTAGCACACGGGCCTGTAGCAATGAAAAATCTCTTCTGAATTAATAAACTAAGTCTGAACATTTAGTTAAGACAGGTCAGATAACATTAATTAACCTCACCTTTACTCACAGCCTTCTGCAAGCTAAGAACTTTTTGTCGTTTATCATAGATCTCAAAACGAAGCTTGATTTCCACAACCTGTGGTAAGACAATGAGACAAAAAAAATATGTTTATGAGGGACTAATTCAAACCTCCAGCTACTGTGGAACAGCATTTGTCACAGGGAGAGTTTGTTTAAATGTAAATACTAATTTAAAATAACACAGGTGAATGCCACAGGTTTCTCAACATCTTAAGATACATACAAACAATTAGTGTTTTTATTACTATTATTTTTCAGTTTTACAGTACTAAAGTATAAGTCAGTGTTGTTATTGCTAATTAAAACTGAAGTTAAAAACTATTAAAAAATGGTTTTGTAAGTTGTATATTAAATGTAAAAAAAAGATAGAAAAAAAAAATCTAACTAGAATAACACACATTGTAATACAAAATAAAAAAATGTATCAAAATTAATAATAAATATATATAATACTAAATCAAAACAATCCCAAACCAACACTGGTATAAATGACATGTAAATGTACCTGTTCAATATTGGACCAGAAGTAGTCAACCCCTCGGGCAATGGTGCTGGCAATGTGCCGCAGCCTCATCTCCTCCTCTCTCTTCTCACGTTCCTTCGTCTTCTTCTGTTCAACATGGTAACGTGCACAAGTGCGCACAAGCTACAGAGAAAGAGAGACTGTTTAACTTGAAATCAAACCTAAATGTTAGCCTGCTCCATATTGAATGGTCAATGGCACTAAATAATGTGATCGAAACATTGAGGTTACATATAATCATATATTTGCGTCTAATGTACATGTAATCATTTTGTAATATAGACCGAGTGTGAGTCATCTCACCTTCTTGGCAGCAGCCATCTTCCAGCGTCTTTCCTGGGCAAAGTCAGCAGCCATCCACTGCATCTCCTCCAGCAGGTAGTCCCAGTGGGATTTGGGCCTGCACGCCTCCTGCAGCTTGGGTAAGCGGCTAGCTGACCACTGGCCTTCTTTACGGAGGTCTGCAATGCGCTGGTGCACATGACTCTCCTACAATGACAAGTTAGGCTCTCGTGTGAGACAACATAGGCCAAATACACTACTAATTTCTTTTATGCATACTAAAAAGATCTTATTCTAATCTGAAAGTCCTCACCAGCTTGGCTTGTTCTGCTTGCCTGTCCTGAGAGCATTCCTGCGAGTTCTGCCCAACTGGACTCTGACCCAGACCGGACATTTTTAGCCCAGTGGTGCCATTCGTGGTAGCGAGCTTGGACTGGGCAGCAGGAGAGACGGTAGGGCCAGTACTGGGGGTGCGGACCGGAACAGAAGGGTGTGGGGAGGAGAGAGAGGACGGGGATGTTAGAGGAGCAGGAGACATGGCAGGGTTGGAGAAAGAGTTGGACAGCAAACGCTGGGCAGACTGGGAAGAATCTGATCCAGGACGTACAAGCGCCACAGTCTGAAAAAGAGAGAGAGGATGAACTGTAATAAAATCTACTTTTGCGAGAAGGGCAATATTGAAAATTCATGATATAGTCATAATGATTTTCCCGTTTATATAAAAGTAATACATTTATTGCACTTTTTTTCGTTCTTGTGTTGACACACAGTGACAATATTTTGAAATATAAATTGCAAGCCTCTGTGTGGCAATTTTGCTAAATGTTTTTTCCTTTTTAATTTAGTAAAACGTTTAAAAATCATGCTTTGACTATTTATGATTTTATCATTTTTGTGTTTTTTTCTTTACATAAAAACCAATCATTTTTTCTACAGTACCCAGTGTGTTTAATATAACAGTATATAAATAATTTTCACTTTCAAAAGCAGGAGAGAAATGTGCCCATCTTAACATTATTTTATTACAACCAGCATAAGCAGAACAAGCTTTTTTAAACCAGGAAGATAAACTTCTCAATGCGTTTACCGAGGTTTGTAGTCCTAAATGTCTTTAGCATACTCACTGCCTGTCCAGGCTGCATGACAGACTGCTGCATCTGCTGTTGCTGCTGCATCTGTAGGTGGAGTCCTGACTGCATCTGCTGGAGCTGTGCCTGCAGCTGCGCATGTGGATTGACTGGAGCCAGCACGGCCCCGGCACCCTGCACCTTCACCTGGAGCTGACCACCAGCCACCGGAGCCTGCTGGTCCACCACCATGGCCTGGCCCTGAGAAAGGGAGAGAGGCAGGCCAGCCATAGGGAGCCCACCCTGGGGGAGGCGGCCTGGAAGCTGTGGGGGTGGCGTATGGAGGCTGGCAGCGTTCTGGACCGGGGGGCCTTTGGACGGGTCGTACTGTTGCTGGTTCTGTTTCTGCCCACCAATCTGGACTGTTTGTGGAGTCGGGGGCATACCTCCTGTTATGGGGGGGGCAAGATGGAGGAAACAGAACAGAGAGAGGAAAGAGGAGAGAGAAAGAAAGGGAAATGGAAAGCAAAGAAGAGTTCCATAGAAGGAGAAAATGAAGAATTGGAAAAATAATATATTGTCTTAGCTCATGTCTGTGTATTGAGACCACCTGACTGCATTCTGACACAGTCATTTGTTTTTTGTTATAAAAATTTCTTTATAAAGCACCCTAAGGGCCCATAAACAAAGGCCAAATTGTTGTATTGGACACTTCATATAACTCTCGATATCTGGCATAATTATCCTTATTTTTAGTTCAAATGAAAAGAACATGTCTGAGTTGACCTGCCATTCAGAAGAAATTATAATTGGCTTGAAAAATACAAGGATTAGTATTCTAAAATTTTACTTAAATTAAAAACATATTCTCACCTTGATGTTAGATAATGTTTTTATCTATGTTGTAATTATAATTAAAATTAAAAATATTTGTATATTTTATATATACACACACAACTGCAATTTGTACTGGATAAAATTTTATAGAATTTAGAATTTTATAGAATATAGATGTTTTTTTTATGAAAACGCTACAAGCGTTGCATTTTTAATAGATCTAAAATCTGTTTTGATTGTGGGGTGCAATAGAACTCAGACATGACTTTACCCATTTGTGATTCAACTAAACTTCTTTTGATTTTATGGATATGATATGAATTACCAGCAATGTGTTACACAATGCTGGAGAAAAGGGAACATTAATGAAAAATACTGTTTGTGTCACAATGACTACATAACAAAAATCAAGGAAGATATACATGTTCTAATGAATGAAAATTAGAACTTGTAAATGTGAAAATTAAAATATTTCGTTCAATGCTTAAGAATACTATTATGAAGAACAAAACAAATCATGCATTACCATTGAACTATCCATAAGTGGAAAAGTCTAGATATAAAAAGAAACAAATTAAGGAAACAAAATAAAACAAAAAGGAAAAGAACTCAAAAGAAAGAAAAAAAAAAAAGGCACAAAAAGGTAATGGACACGACTGAAGCACTGACACACTTCATGAACATGCACGAAGCAGGTAAGGTCTGGAACATTTGCGTTAATACTCGAGCTACACAACAGCAAAGCAGAGGGTATAGCAGAGGAATGACAAGGGAAGTTTAGCACAGAAGAAGGTAAAGCCCAGCTGTAAACACTGAGTATCTCCCTCTTTTAGCATTTCATCGTGAACTAAATTACCAACTGCGTCAATTCGTCAACTCCGAAGCTTTCTGATGTTAATCTGATTGATTGCAAGACCTTTCCTGAGCACCACTTTCGGCTCCTCACCATCAGGTCATGAAGCAATGCTATGGAAACCGAAGATGAAGGTGGGAACTGAAAACATGGTGACCATAAAACGAGGAGAAACGAAAACAACTTGCTAGATGAAGGGAACCAAGACTGAAAATGCTTTTAGAATCCAAGTTGACAATGCAGTGAATATAGGGAAGTGAAGGAGAAGCTTTGTAGGATCAGGAGAGGAGATGTCAACTATAAAACCGCAAAACTAAACGCAAAACAAACACTACGTGAAACAGGACATCCCAGTAGACAGTTTGGGGCTCATCATCTGATGAGCCTCGGATGGAATCAGAGATGCCGATATGGCAAAGAAGAACGTAAACGGATGGAGTGAATGGCTCAAGGAACTAATGAGCAAATCATAAATGGAAAAAATGTGATGTCTTCCAAATTGATCTTCAGCTGTATCTTCTGCCCAGCTGTCCCTCTGATGCTTAGAGAAAGATTTTAAGTGAGGGCTAAGTTTGAACGGTGTCCCAACAAGTGGATCACAACTGGTAGATGATGCTTGGAAAAAAAGGTGGAATCAACTTTGGGAACTCTGGAATACACCCTGACCTCCAGCAGCATTGAATAACGGTCACAGAAGCGGATCTGTCCCGAGTCGCAACGGCGCTCCTACCTTGCGCTGTCGGCATGAGCTGCTGGAGGGGAACGCCGGGAGATCCTAAAGGAGGTACAGCGGGATGCTGGAATATCATCCCATGCCGACCCACTTCCATCCGGGACCTCTTAGCCTGATCTGGGATGCAAAACACAAAATACCCTCAAAACGAAAAAAAAAAACTCCCTCCCAAAAAATGAGATATAGAACAGGAAAAACCAAAAGAAGGAGAAATAACACTTGGCACATGGCAATGATGTTTGCACACCAGCAGATAGATGTTGGGAAGCCCCGCTCCCCATTTTCTGGATTATAGGCTTCAAACACAGAGCTGGGAAAAGATGCTGGAATACTGAGTAAGCAGAAGCGATTGAAAGGGGAGAAAAAAAAGAAGCAAGAACAGAAAACGGAAAAGCAGAAAACAAAAAGGGAATAAAGAAACAAATAAAAACAAAACAGGCTTCCACCTTGCTCTGCGTCAACGTCGCCCTACCTGCTTGTGCCATGGCCTGCTGCCGTTTGAAAGCCTCCATGTCCACAGGGTTCGATATGCTGCCACCTGCCACCCCTGCATGGGTCTATGAGACGGAAAACAAACCAAAGTGAGAATCTCATTCACACACAGCAAAAACAGTACTGGTGACCTTAACTAAAGCGTGCGCAATTCTGTCAACCCACAAAATGAAAGCACTACTATGCTGAAAGTTAACATTTTAGAAATGTTCTGAATGATTCCTCCTTCACATTTCTAGTAAAGAAGCTTCCATCACCTGAAACTGCTGCTGAGCAGAGAACGCTGCAGACACGTTGGGTGGGAGTTGTGTAGCTATAGCAACAGGAGTCACCGTCTGTCCATCCTTCCCAGTCACTACTTTCACCTGAGAGGTTGTCATAGAAACAAATGAAAGACACAAAGCAGAAGGAAAAAAAAATCATCTTGATTTTTCAATTGAAAAAAAGAGTTCCTGACAAAGAAAAGTTGTTTTATGGGTCACAAAGACATCACATGATGATTTTTTTTTTAATGTACATCTATTCACACACTTGTTTACATTCTTTAAATATTCATTTATGAATTGATTCTTTTTCTTTTGTATATCTGTATATGTACAAATGCAAATATACATATGTGGGAGTTTATTTATACATGTATGTAGGCGTGTAGGGCTGGGTGGTATATTCACTGATAAATGAATGCGCATCTTGTCAGTAAAGCCAGTTGTTTGATTAGGGGTAAATCTCCATCACCTGTTTCCAAATGGAGTTCCAGTTAATACACAGAACCACAGATCACTGACAAGCTACGCAATATTGCTTTAAGTATCGAACTGAAATATCAAATGAATCGCCTTTGAAACCGAACGAGATATTGCACCACTACTCGTGATCTACGGCTCTGTGTATTAACTGCCTCCTTTTTAAAACGCACTTTAAAACTCACAAGATGCACATGAATATATCACCCAGCCCTACATGGTGTGTATCATTTGTTTCATTTGTTTACTATATATATATATATATATATATATATATATATATATATATATATATATATATATATACACACACACAATAGTAAACAAAGGTCCATATATATCTTTTGTACTTTCTATTCACCAATGAAAAAAATAATCAAAATAATCCTCAAAAACGTTTCCTGTAACATAATTTTTTCAACATTGATAAGAAATTAATCCATTAATAGTAAATTGTCAAATAACAATGATTTACAAAGAGTCGTGTGACACTGAAGACTGCCATTACGAGTGCTGAAAAACATATTGTAGGCAAGTGACATTTTTTTACCTCATCATTGATGACCTCAGACTGCTCTTCCTCCTCTTCTTCATCTTCAAGGTCAAGATCATTCTGCCTCAAGTATGTGAAAAGAGGCACACAGGGCTTTTTCTTGAAAGCGAGGTAGTCCATCATGTTTCCTTGCAGATGCTGCAGGAAAAAGAGCTCAATCAGATACTCCTTAAACACCTCTTTCAGACTCTCCATCTTCTTTGCATGATGCTCCAGACACTGTTTTCTCAACTGTGCCACTTCTGGATTTGAGGGTGCGATCTCCTCCAGCTTCTTCGGCTGCATCTTCTTCATACTGGTGGGAGTCAGGGACTGGTTGGCGAGGCCCTGGGGAGGGTTGCTTCTTGATGGGCTGGATGGAGGAATGGCGGATGGGACGCCAAAAGAGGCCGACGTCGGCGCTGCCACACCTGCCACAACTCCTTGCGCCGTCTTCTCAAAAATCATGGGACGTGCTAATTGGCCTTGGATGATACTACTGATCTGAGGAGGCAGATTGGAGGTGGTGATGTGCCCAGGGCTGGCCAACGTCGGGAGAGCAGCCCCAGCCGCAACAGGGCTTTGTGGCCCCAAATGGTGTATAGTGCCCCCGGTTTGAGAGTGCGGCTGGGACAGGCGTCTCTCTCTGACAGCCCCTGGTGTCCCGGGTGAGGTCAGCTGAACGGCTCCTGCCGTTGTCGGAGCCAGTTGAGCCAATCCCGTTCCATCCTGGTACACAAAATGACCACTTCCAGGTGGGCTGCCCAAATTAATTTGCCTAACCATTATACCTGTCTCCACAAACCGCGTCGGGCTTTGACTGCATACTCCCAGAGCCGCCCCAGGAGCGCTCGGCCTGGGCACAGCCTGTATGGGGACTGGACTGTGCTGGGTCGGACTTTGAGGCTGCATTGTCTGGGGCAAGGGTGATGTCACCACGTAAGACGAAGACCCAGGTTCAAATCTCCACTGCTGGGGCTGGTGCTGAAAGCCAGGGGAAGCCGGGCTCTGGAGAGGAAGAGAGGCGAGGGTGATCTGTTGGTTCCCAGGAACCATTGTTCCCACGTTCTGTAAAGTGATGTTCATGTTCTGGCCCGTGACCGGACTCCGACTCATGATGATTTGGTAATTGGGAGACTGTGGTGCAGAGGGACTGGCGGACGGAGCAAAAGATGTCACCGGTGACTGGGGGTGATTGGCATTCGCCGACTGTTGCTGGGTAACCGGCATGGGCTGCTGCTGTTGGGGCTGCTGTGGTGGTTGCTGCTGCTGTTGGTCTTCTGCCTCAGATCCAGTGAAGGACTTGGATCTCTGAAGGTTCCTCTGCACATTTGGTGGGCCTCCTCCATGGTGCATTGCGTGCCACTTCAACAATATTAAAAGACACTCTGTGGGGAGATAATAGTGAAATATTTCTACCATGCAAATATATTTTGGTTGGACAAAGATATAGTACATCCTAGACCTCAATGGTAAAAAATATACAGAAATAGTACAAAAGAAATTAATTTACCTACTTTTATGTAATTTCAAACCAGAATAACTTTTGATGAAGATGTTTTTAACGAAACCCGAGATACGTCTTTCCCTCCACTGAAAGTCAGATGTTCCAAAACGTTCTTTAAATATGGTATGGGTCATAAGCATGACTGAGCTTCTGTTTAACATATTTGATGTGCTCTATGTACGGCTATGTGTTGATCAATGCTTATATGTGAATAAAAGTTGTAAGTAAATCAATTCATAGTGACTGGGTCTCTTCAAATGTATATGGATTGTGAACTTTTTGATGCATGAAATATTTTCATTCTCATATAATGACAATGTAATAAATCGAAGTGTTATTACCTCCTTGTGTCAGTTATGGAACCTCCAAAAAAAAACATTTTTATTGAATATTTCTGTTTAAAAAAAAAAATCGAAATATTGAAGACTAAATAATATCAGCTATTGAAAATAATTGTTTTCGTCAACTAAATCTATCGCCCATCCAAAGCTATTTACAGTGCGCTTCCCTAGAAGGAAAAGGATGGAAACTATGCAAATCTATTCCAATCTAAGGCAACTACGTTACAATATTTACAAATCCAGGTAAAATAAATATCTACATACAGTATACAATTTTGCAAACACAAACGTAGCTGCTATTATTATCGCCTGCACAAATCTAAACGCGAGTGCAAGGCATGGGGAAAATTAAAATAACATAAGACCTGGCCGTTCAGCAGAACCAATACAGTATCGATTAGGTATTGACTGTCATCTATACCGATCGCAAAAATTCACCATGGTAACAAAGGCTTTAGCTAAAAAATGACAATCGCTGTTATTACATTAAATGTATATGTTGCCATTGTCAACAACAAAAAAACGTAATAGAAAAACAGATTCCTACTCTGTTTGAATCAGACACCGTATTAACTTTTTTTTAGATTTTACACTAGCAATTGTGGCATTTTCGGGGGGAACGCAGCTACCTTGTTGCCTTTTAGAAAGAAATAATGCCCACTGTGAAACTGACAACGCGGTGTTTACTATTAGTAAAGCCCTCTCTGCTCCAAAGGCTGCCTGACATAGAGAGCCACAGCCTGCTACTACCAATAAACCCACCCACTCTCCGCTTACGAACGCCTAGCTGTTCTTACCCAGCCTGAACACGTTTAACACGCCTTTGCGTATTCTTTAAGTACACGTAGAGGTGTAGCTTGTGCGAACGCAAAGAGAAGAATATGTTTGAGTTTCCGCTCGCTGAGCATTAGCTCGCCTGCTAAACACAAACATCAACACGCGCCACTTACTGTAAAATCACCGTCCCGCGCTCCGACCATCCACTGCACTCTACCTTCAGAGTGTACGTGACAAAACACCCGCGCGTCCACTCTCACAAACACAACGCTCAAATAAACTGTTATAAGCGTTTGACAGATATTTCTCTGTGAAACATGGCGCTAGACTGATTTTTTTTTCTTTCTTCTCTGAATACCCGGAAACACTCGTCTCAGAAAGTGACGTTTACTTGACTGACGGGGCTCTCGCCCAATCGTGGCACAGAAAGAAAGCGTGACGCACGTGCGAGGGCGGTACTACCGTAGGTTTTACTTCCGTTTGTTTTCTCGCGTCGCTGCAGCATAAGTTTGCACGGATAACGAGAATTTATTAATTAGACGAAATTATATATGTTTTAACCACGCGAATTTGGTCTTTTATTAACACAAACGTTTATCCCTCAAAATCTTGGCAACGTAAAATTATCGACCAGGGTAAAAGTGTGTTAAATTTGAGTCAATTTTAGACCCAGCATTGCATTAAATGTTTAAAGACAAGATTTCAGAGCATGTTTCAAGATAAATCAACATACACAAAGTAAATATAAAAGTGAAATTTATTTAATTACGCACACCAATACCACATGCATTCTGCACATATTTTTCATTTTGGCTTTGCGAATGGAAATAAAAAGACAAAAATATCAGAAAACAACATAAATACTGCAACAACAACATATACAAAATAGTTAATTGTCCTCAATTTAACATCGTTAATATTTTAAAAAAGTCTCACGTGCATTCATCGATCATTCTACCACACACAATGCTGTTTAAATGCCTTAAAAAACCTTTATATGAAGCTTAATAAGGTAAAAACACCTTTAGAGTTTTTCATCATTGGAAAAAGCAAAAATAGTGCAAGTAAAGAATGTGACATGAAACGCTGGAAGTATAACAAGTTGTAAGTTTCAGAGTGTGAAATTAAATCCGCTAGGTCATTTAAGGCACTATCAAATCACAACAAAAGCTAAAGACCTAGTCATCCCAGCAAGTTGTGCAAAAGTCCTTTACTTGCAATAGATTCTGAAGCAAACTGAAAACTAAAACACCACTTTCAGACGGACAGCTAAAACAGATAAATATAAAACGCTACACACAAGATACTGACTGTCTTTGCATATGACTGTATTGCATTTCCTATGACTTTCAGGCGTTAATTAACCTGAAACGAGCCATGACGCTCGTCTCTGCAGTGGTTCTGCAGTTTCAGGCATCCAGAAGGCAAATGGGTTTATAAAGTGCTTCACTATTTTACACACACACACACACACACACACACACACACACACACACACACGAATAAAATAACAGTATGATTGTCAATATAATACAAATCAAGTATTTTTCCCCAACCTCATATGACAACTGACTTTATCAGTAGGTCTACAAAGGTCTGCCACGATTTTGGTCAATTGCCACATTACAGCCTTACAGATGTAACACTGAATACTACGCATCCACCACCGGCTGCTGTTCCAGCAATGGTTTGGTGGCCACAGAGGTTTAATTATTAGTCATTATTATGAATTCCCTTCAGATACAGTAGATAACTATCATTTCCTCAGAATCATGCAAAAACATGCAGAATAAGTCAAAAACAGGATCCTTCCAGGTAACTTCATGAGACTAATGCTACAGGCATGTTTTAGTACAACAGAATGAAAAGCATCCAAGCTGTTACTCTTTCAGACCCCAACGCTGGCTGCAACATTGTAGTACTAATATTAAATTAATCTCTGAGGAAGTGCAATCATGCATTGGTATAAATTCAGAGGTCAAAGCATTTAAACATGACACCTATTCAACCAATGATGCCGTCATGATTCACTCTATATTCTTTTAAAGTGAACAAAATAGATGTTTAAGTCCATAGATGTTGTTTTTGTTTATATATATATATATATATATATATATATATATATAGAGAGAGAGAGAGAGAGAGAGAGAGAGAGAGAGAGAGAGAGAGAGAGAGAGAGAGAGATTTCATCTCTGTCTATTACGAAAACGTCTTTTCTCACCTTTTTTTGGCTTTGGAAGCCAAGTATCACATTTTTAATGAATGGGTGAGTGTGGGTTTTTCCTTTTACAGAATTTTAAATGGCATGAAATTATATGTAGATGTTTAGGGTTTGATGCAGAGCAAAAACCACGAGGGTTCATCACACAAATCCTTTGGGCTGGAGGGAGGAGAGCCGTCGCTCAATGCACTGTTTACCTACAGACAGAGCAGACAGACAAACTCAATGAAGAGTAATACATTTTTATTATTAAATATCTATCTATCTATTCATTTTCTCTCTCCCAACTTTTAAACGGTAGTCTATGCATGTCATACTTACATTTGTTGATATTGTTTAGATCATCATTCTCTGTAATAATTAAGGACAGACCCTCCATCAGCAGTAAGGCCTTATGGTATCGCTCTGCAGAGGTTTCTCCATGATGAAACATCTCGTCTAGTGCTGCCGTCTGTACCTGATCACATAAAAAGTAACGCAATCCATGCTCTATATTAGTGATAAGACACGCAAATGTTTCTCCTTGATCATAAGAAACACAATGCGTATATGCTCGTACCATCTGAATGGTGTGTGTGTAGATGAGTCTCTCAGCGGTAATGCTGTTGATGCGGTCCATCAATCTTTGTTTGCTGGTGAAGAAGAGCTGGAGTTTCTCAGTGAGAGAACGGCAGGAGTTCACGCTCTTCTTATACATCTCGTTCAGCTTACGTACTACTGCAAGTATATATAACGTAGCATAAAATTAAAGCTTTGCGATATAGATGTGATTTTTGATGGTTTGAATGCAACAGCACATCATTTTAAATAAAGGCGTTTCCAGTTTTCGAACATTCTCTGAAGTACCTTGTTTAACAGATCCCGACGGGTAGAGTTTGCCTTCTTTGATCCCAGCCATCGCTGTGTGAAGCGCAGAAGACAGCAGCTCAGCGCACTTCATATAGAGGACCAGCTGCTCTGCAGAGCTGCATAAACATGTGCACATCACTCACAGCACACATCACAGACATCGAAACATGTATAAAACATGCGGGAGTCGTATCTCACCTCCACTCGCGGCTCAGCAGGCTGATCTGGTCGGCCACCATACTCTGCTCTAAGAACGAAGCATCAAGTGCCATATTCCTCTCAGTCCCACCGTCCTTTGCTCCAGCGACCTCTGTGATGCAGTGGGCAAAGGCTAAAATGAAGCGCAGCTGGCTCAGCAAGTCTGTATGCCCCTCCTGCGGTGAAGAAGAGGGAGACGTCACACTCTGTTTGAGTAAAACCGATTAACAACTACCAAGTGCCACAATAACAACTTGCTTTCTAGTATATTCAGTTCTGATTGGTCAATAATGAAGTTTGATGGTCATAACACCACAATTTCCAAAGTTTGGTGTCAAAAGTTTATTTTTTTATTCATTATTAATTAGAAATGTTATTAATCAATAACGCATTAAGCCAGATAAAGGTTCCGCAAAATATTAAGCAGCACTGATTTATTTTTAAATGAATGTCATATATATTTATTTGATAAACGATAATGTACAATTAGTCTACAATCATACATAATGTACAGCCCAATTATTTTACCTCCATGAGCGTCTCCTCTGGCAGTTCAGGTGGCACAAAGGCCACACCCTCACTGAGGTTTGTTGCCATGGCATCCGTGTAACCATATCGCAGACTATCGGGCGAGCCGTAAGCCTCGTGCAAATGACCATAGGTCCAGCCAGGGCTTGTTGGGCTGGGAGTGCCCACTTCAGCAACAAATTGAGGATGCATTGTGAGTATAACAGAAACAATAACATGCAAATACTTGTTTCAATCTCATAAAGAAAAATAACGGAAGTGTCACCTGAGAAGCGTCTAGGTCGAGTGGCGTGAGGAGGCGTGTGACCAGATTCAGGGGAGCCCAGCACGAACACGACTCCAGCAGGACTGCTTGGACAGCCCGGCTCTGTCCCATCACTGACACCAGAGGGGGCTAGAGAGAGATCAGGACACGATGCCATTTTAAATAGCATGGCATTTTTTAAGCATCATCTATGACTAACTGCGGACATAAAGACATGAATTTCAAGAAAAGAAAATAGCTGTACCCGTTGTGTCCATGGGTTTCTCTGAATTTAAGCTCTCACAGCTGCCCCTGTCAAACTGATGTCCAAACACGGCTTTCAGCAGCTTATCTGAGAGGCGGCCGGTGCTTAATGACCTGCAACACAAATGACCCATAAACACAGCTCTAGGGAACAAACTCATCCGACAGCAATCATGTCACAGCAGCGAGTTGGCTGATACCTTTTGACGGTGTCCCTTCTTTCCGCTGGCCTGAGAAGTGGCACGCGGAGCCCTGCAGCTGGGTACTGCGCCAGATCTTTCAGGTCAGACATGGTCTTGTTTCGCGTGATCAGGCCTCTCTGAACCAGCGCTGCACTCGGAGTTGGACCAGAGATGGGTCGCCTACTTAAATCCCACTGAAATAAAATGTAGTTTGTTTCAATTAAAAGTGTAATTTTGACAAAATGCAAATTACACTATCTACACTATCACTATTTTTTTTTCAGGCCGCATTTATTTGATCAAAAATACAATAATAAATGTTACAAAAGATTACATAAAATAGTAATAAAATATGTAATGACTATGCTTGATGGAGCTGTTACATTACGTTACTCACTCTGTGCACCACAGTTTCTGGATTGTGCCGATGACCTCTGAGTCTGTGGGACTGGTTTTTGTCCATGGCTGTGATGTCAGTGAAGAGAGGAGAGACCTGACCGGGCTGTTTATATACATCTTAGAGACAAAGAGAAACAGTTGAAAAGTTAGAAGGAAGAAGTCTTAAAAATCAAATACTGATATGCAATATATGTAAATGAAAATGATATGCAGTATTTTACCTGCGCTATGCAACCCTGTCCTGCTGCCAACAGGTTCTGGCTGATCGGGCGTTTCAGGAACATTTCCCACTGAAAAAAACAACAACAACACATCAGTATCTTCTATATGATACGAAAACACACAGCCTCCTCACCTTTGACCAATGAATTTCTACCTGTTATCTTCGTATTGTTTATATATTACTACAACATTTACAAATATTTTGAATAACCCTGAGTTTATTTGTATATATTTAGCTTCATTTTAATTTTAGAAATTTGTTGTGTGCTTAATTTTACATTTCTATATTATATATATATATATATATATATATATATTTTAATAATGTTTTCATATTTATATATAACTGTATTTATATTATTTTTTTCTGTTATTTATTTAATTTAATAATAATTAATTTTTTTCAGTTAATTGTTAAAGGTTTTCATTTAAAAACTATATATATATATATATATATATATATATATATATATATATATATATATATATATATATATATATATATATATATATATAAAAATGTTTTTAAATATTATATATTTTAGATATTTTACCTAAAAAAAACAACAACACTGATTTTCATACCATCCATACCATATTATTTCCAGCTTCCTATTAAACTACCGTTAGGATGTCTTCCTCTTTTAGTGAAGTATGCAAATCAACACACTGCTAGGTGCAATCAAGGTCTGCAGCAAGCTGCTTTATTTACCCTGTGGGGAGGGTAGATACGGTCTGGATCCTACTGATTCTGGAGAAGCCCTGATTCTCCCACATGTTGAAACCCCATTTGAGCAGCAGTGTTGTAAAGGTGCTGCTGTCCTGAAATTAAAGAAATAAGGGAGTGCATCAGGGAATCGTTTCTCCATTTATGCATCTAATTCATGTCTGAGATAGCAACATAGAGATAAACCCAACCTGTCAGACTCTTGTAGGTTCTGCTCCATCCTCTGATAGTTGCGTTTTTGGGTCGGCACTGGAACCGGCACGGATTGAGCGTAACTACTGGCACACGACTCCAGAGGCCTACAGAGAGAGAGAGAGAGAGAGAGAGAGAGAGAGAGAGAGACATGAATGATTGACATGTCATGTGCACAAACATACATTAAACCATTTGTTCCCTGCTGGTCTGTGAATTACTTTCATCTCTAGAATTCTCGCTTTCTCCGGTCACGTGAACTCAGAGACAGCTGTCTCTCGCTTCACACATTTAAACAAAGCCTATTGTTAAATGTGAGCTGCTTTCCTTCAGAGAGTGTGTGTTTTTACAGACTCTACGGTATTAAATGCTAATCTCCATACTAAAACACACACAGTACCTGGAAGGGCTTGGAGAGGCTTTGACAGATGGGGAGGATGAAGGTGTTTGACCCACACCCATCAGTGAGCTCCTACAAATAGTACAAAGACAAGTACACAGTTAGGTTTTAACCTTTCCGCTGTTTAATATACAACACTGTTCAAAAATGGAGGTTTGTAATATTCCTTTATATTTCTCAAAGAAGTCTCCGATGCTCACTTAACAGTAACAACTTTCATCATCTTTCCAGCTATTTGTAATTGACATGTAAAGAATTTGTAAAAATTATTTCGATTCAGATGGATTTGCAAAAGAATAATTCAGACTTAAAACATAGGAGTAATTAAAAACATATTTACTTAACATAACTGTATTTTTTTGTCGTTTCATATTATTTTATTTTATTTTCAATATGATTTTCAATACAAAAACACACAGCATCCTCACTTTTGACCAATGAATTTCTACCTGTCATCTTAGCATTGTTTATATATTCCTATAGTATCTACAAATATTTTGAATAGCCCATAGCTTATTTTTGTGTTATGCTGTATTTTAATAATTACAATTACTTACAGACCTCAGATTTTTTTATTGGTAGTTTACAAATGTGTCTCTTAACTAGGTCATAAATGCATAAGTCTATAGACACATATGCTAAAAAAAACCCTGCTAGAATGTATTTGAAAAGTAATTTTCGCTGTCTTGGATCGTAAGGTCTTCTTTCTTTGCACAAATGTGTCAACGTGTGAACAGGGCTCTTCACAGAACCATAAAAAAGGTCAAAAGGTCAAATGACACCCTTGAAATGAATATTCATGACATGTGACATGCTGCCAAGCATGATAGCATATATATAAAGAGCAGAAACAAAATGCTTCTGTGTATATTAACGTGCAGGCTACAGCCGAGGAGCATGCCGTATGTAACTATACACGCTATGTGCGCGAGACCTGTCACTTTAACACTCAAAAGTATGGAAAAACAGTAACCCCACTTACCCGCTGCGCATCAGGCTTTCCTGCCCTCCTGCACTGACTAGCTCACCTGCAAGAGATGTCAGATCGAGATTTAGTATTTGCCAAATAAAGCAGTTTTGCCTGTTACGTAATTCAAAGTAGGTCAAAGCGTGCGAAAGCTCATCTTACTGGTGAACTGAGCCGGCACCATTACAAAGTCATCAGAGTCTGAGGAAGATGAGTCCTTCAGCAGGGAACCTGGAGATGGTGTGGGGTTCGTTTGAGGGAGGGGCCTCGGAGCTTCAGTTTCAGACTGTCAAGAAGAAACTTCATATACATTACCGTTCAAAAGGATTCTTTAACGTACAGAAAGTTCAAAAGAGAAGCGTTTATTTGTAATAGACATTCTCTGTAACTTTATAAATATCCTTAGTGTCACTTTAGATCAATAAAATGCATCCAAAAATTTAAAATATGCTGTTATTGTGGTACCTGAGTAGGAGTGAGGCGAGAGGTCGAGGAACCGCTGCTGGAGCTCCCAGAGGCAGAGCTGGGATAGGTGGGCATGGGCACTGGAGAGGCTAAGAACACAGCAAACAAACTGAAATCTTACTGTAACCAGAACTATAGCATATCTGAACAAAGTGATGTACAGCAGCACAATCTTACATTTCTTCATGGATGCACTAGCCTCCAGAAAAGGATGGTGGAAAAATTCATCTAGAATAGATCATCACTTTATTATAATCATTTCCTTGAGATTAATCGGTTTATGATTTCTGAAGAGTGTTGTTAAATGCGTGATTGTGCACGTCTGTCCACTGACCGAAGTCCATGCGTTCCCCGTGGTTCCTCTGCAGCAACCCGAGCAGAAGGTGTCTGAGGTGACTGGAGGTTTCCCGTGGAATACTGGGAAAAGCAGCTGAGTTAGACCCTGACAGGAATCACAGCCTACACGGTCACGTGTGCATGTTTGTACTGTTGTGTAAGAGCTCTTTGGGTTGACAGAGTAAAAAAAGTCATCCTGGTGAATTTAAACTCTACATAAGCCTACATAAATAAATAAAACTTTACCATGAATGGTGGAAAAGAATCAATATGGAAAAACAATGAGAGAAAAGAAACCAGTTCTACTGCAACATTATCAAATTAACTCTACATTCATAACAAATAAATATGAGCTACGGTACACTACTTTTTAAAAGTTTGGGGTTGATTAGATTTGTAATTACGAATTCACCAAAGCATAATTTAATTTATTTGGTTAAAATAAAACACAAAAATGGTAACATTCTGATATATTATTACAACTTACTACAATTGCTGTTTTCTATTATAATACATTAAAATGTAATTTATTCCTGTGATGCAAAAGCTGAATTTTCAGCAGTCATTTCTCCAGACCCCCATGATCCTTCAGAAATCATTATGATACGCTGATTTGATGCTCCAAAAAAAAGTGTGCCATTTTGTAGAAACGGAGATACATCTCAGTATGTGAACATAGTATATATGAAGTTAATGCAAAGAAAAACCAAGCTCTTGTAAAAGTGTCTTTCCTGTTACTTTTAATCAATATACTTCACCATTCCCGAACAAACGAATTGATCTCTAAAAAGAAAATCCCCAAACAACTTTGAAAGGTAATCTGAAGTCGTCATATTTATGACACCAGGGACCTTTGAGCCCGTTGTGCCTAAACTGAACTGGATCATGTTGACCGGTGAACATACAGTTCTCAGGGTCACTTACCTGGGACTCAGGCTCCGGTTTCTTTCATAGAACTGCCGCAGTTCCTGAGGAGTACTCGCCTGGAAAAAGATTTTATTTCATTATCATTTTAACAATTCTTCTGAACAATACTGAGTGGGTTGTGGGGAGTAGTGCATCACACAGTACAACTGTATTCATCTTCCTAATCTCTGCCTGTTTAGGATGTAAACACATTTTTTCCAGGTCTGAGGTTAAATCTTTCTTACACTCGAGCGTCTGTTTCTACAAATCATAAAGGCTTTCTAGAGGTGGCGGGAACGAGCACTTGAAGCATTATTTCCATGCAGGAGGAGATAAACACAACGGTGAGGATAGAGACGACTGATCTGTCTTCTAAATGAACTCAGTGACCCATCTTGACCCATTCACTGAATGACATTGCTTTACAGGACTGTTAGGAATTCCTAATAAATTACCAACTCTTTCTGACAGCTAAAAATACAAGCCCATAAATAGCTGCGGCTGTGACCGTGTGATCAGGCGGGGTTCACATGTTAACAGTCTGGACTCTGGAAGCTGTATGGGTAAACTTAAACGTCACTTAAACTGTGGGTAAACTTTACCCACAAATCAGCCCTGCTAAGAGCAGCACCTGGCTAAAAGCTTAGCTCAAGAATCCAAACATTTAATGGCACGTGCATCGCATTTTCAGGATTGTGTCATGGAATTTAATAACAAACTAATGACCCCCCCTGTGGCAATATTCGGTGGAAGTATTGCAGCAACAAACTACGCACGCGTTCATATTTTGCAATATGACCATTGCAAAGAAAAAAGAAGAACTCCTTGTACTGACAGTGAAACTGCAGAGATGACACCCATGTGAATGGACATGTATAGGTGTGTGTGGGTGTTTGTTGGTAAACCAAAGGGCGTGTTCAGTTGCAGAGGCATGTGGTTTTGTTTATCAGTAAGATGTCACAATCATGCTTCACACTCTACAAGGCATAAATAGCTAAGGGGTGCCAGGCAGTTGCGCTTTCGCAATTGAAACGATCCAGAATGATCATGACCGACGCAGCAGAAAGCATTGCTTGGATTTTTCTTTGATAACGATGTGTTACTGTTCGAAAGTTTGTTGTTTTTTTTTTAAAGAAATGAATACTATGCTTATTAATATTTATTTGGCAAGACTTGACAGTTTGAATAAATGCTGTTTAAGCAATGTTAAGGCATACATTAAAGTAGAGAGGGAATATATCGAGTTAAAAGATGCGTTCTCTTTCAGGATCAAGCACCAAGTCAGTTTTGACCGGTGTGTGTATGTTACTGACCTGAAACGGGGCTTTGCCGGTCAAGCACTGGTAGATGATGGTCCCTACACTCCACAGGTCAGCTTTGGCATCATAATTCTGTGACATGATAACCTCGGGAGCCTGTAAATGAATGAACAAGACAAGCAGCAAGTCATACAGAGTACGTTTGAATATCATTCTTGGTTATTTTATTTAGAACAATTACGAAAGGCTGCAATTGAAGTAAATAAACACGTGTGACTGCATTTTTGAGTGAAGGACGGCACTATGTTTTTTTTTTACACACATGCTGCTCACGACCTGGTGCTTTGAGTGTCTAAGAGCAACTTTGTTTTTTTTTTTTTTAAAATCACATTTTAAATTGAAATCGCAGTCAGACTTTTCTCAAAAGCGACGCAGCCCTATTTTCCCGAGCATCTGGATAATATGAAACACGAAATCAAGCACTCACCATGTACATTGGAGAGCCACAGAGCGTAGCAGCCATCGTGTTTCCCTGCAGATACCGTGCAAAGCCAAAATCAGCTGGAGAGAGAAAGAAATTTGACTGCTTGTTTTGGTAGTGAAAGATGGTGCACAAATGTTTACAGAGAGTGTCTTTTAGCTGTTTGACTTTACACAGCTGTGTAGTGACACGCAGTGTCTACAAAACACTCAACAGCGTCACCAACACCTAAAGCAAACAGCAGTCATAACACATGAACAAAAACACCACAACCGAGCACTACCAAAGCTGATAACTCATAATCTCGTAACCTCGTAATCAGTACAAACTGATCCTAACCGGTCTTTGCGTTTCCTTCAGTAAGAAGTGTACTCTGACCCAGGCACACTCACCCAGTTTGATGCAGATGTTGTTGGGGTTAGACTTGCGCCCAGCGCTGTAAGAAAGAAGGATGTTTTGGGGCTTCAGGTCACGGTGGATGATGCCCTTACTCCTCAAAACACTCATGGCTCCCGCTAACTGCTGCAGCAACACACGGATCGTGTCCTCGCTCAGAGAGCCTTTAGCTACGGAGAAAGAGAGACAAAAACTAATTAATTAATTTCGGTTTGCTACTTAAAGAAAACGCTTCGACTCGTGGGATTACATCATTGTTGACATTGAGTTAGGATCCACCAAAAACAAAAAGTCTGGCTGGCATCCACCTCCAAACACCCCCCTCCTCCTCTCAGGTCGCCTCTTTCCTTCCCTTCAAAACATGCTTGTTTCACAAAGTCTTATTTTTAGCCCCCCATGTTTTTCCACTGCAGGGCAGATAACAGACTGACAGGTGGATGAGGTCAGGCCGGGGTTTGAGTTTCAGCAGGGGATCTTGGTTCTGTGCCAGCGAATCTGTGGCAAGAGGTGAACGGGTGAAGGCAAACACGACCCCTGACGAGACTGGCATGGGACCTAACAACGCTACAACGTCTGACAGCTTAAAATAAAGTGGCCAACACAAACACGGTAAATATAGCCACGCTGGAAACTTTATGGTTAGATGAAGATGTATTTTAACCCTGAACAAGTTTGTGTGTGTGTGTGTGTGTGTGTGTGTGGATGAGACCACTTCCAAAGGGGCTCTATTTGTGGCGGTACATGTGTGAAACAAACTTCTCAGAAGTCCCGAATTATCTTTCTCAGGAAAGATCAGGCAAGATGTTTGTTTGCTGAAAATGTCTCCGCAGTTTCAAGAGCATGTCCAAGACCAAAGAAAGGCCTTCGAGAAACTTACTTTGGTCTAAAATTCTGTCAGCGATAAATAATATACTAAAGCATATATATATATATATATATATAATTATTTTTTTTGTATAATTAATAACTATATTGTGTAATATTAAATATTTAAATAAATGTAAAATGTAATCTGAAAGTGAACATTAATTTGAAACAATGTACAACACATCATAAATTTATTCTCACTTTTACTTTGCATGTATCAGACTACTTTTTAGTATTTACATTGTTATATGAACCATATTAGACACCTCAATTGTGCTTTTACTAATTTACTAATCTGTAATAACAATTTAGTAATTTGTACTAATCGGTGGCAATTAGTGGCACGTACAATGGTGAAGTACAGAAGTAGAGATGACAGGTTGTAACGAGTCTAGTGTACTTACAGTGTAAATACTCAGCCAGGTCTCCTCCATTGCAGTACTGTAAGAGGAGACAAACAAACACTGTGAGTGTACAGTCAACACAAAACAACCTATCATCAAAAGAAAGAGTAATCACAATAACACAAGGGCTTCAAATGGCGTTATGCTGACAATAATAACAGAGAGGTTTGAATTAAGCTTAGCATAAAGGACGTCCTGCAAGGGGAGGTGAAATTTGACATCTGTTTTTTTTTTTCCCCCTCTACCTCACACCGAGTCTATTTTGAGGTTTATAGTGGGTATGTGAGAGATGCAGCTTGCCATCTTGACTCACCTCCATGACAAGATAGACACATCCCGATATCTCCTGCAGACATAGACATATGACGCACAATTAAACATTAACAAGCGATCATGTTAAAGAAACACCCAGCAACATGCTATATGACAACCATGGCACGAACTCTTCATTGTCTAGATAAGGACAGACCTCGGGCTGGACTCGCAACAGATGTCACTGACTCACACGGACTCGTCATACAAAGCCTTCAATTATCTAAGCTTTCTGTGAATAGTCTGTTATTAAAGCGTGAGCTCACAAGCATTGCAAATCACAAAGTGTGAGTGTATTTATATTTCATTTTGTTGTTTGAGTTGTGTACATAATGCATGTTTGTAGGTTTCATTTTTCTATTTTGTGAAAACATTAGGACAGGAAAATGTACTGCATAGGAGGTTATGCAAGTTTTTTTTTAAGTTCAAAGTTGGTTTCACGTAGTCTGCTGAAGCTAAAAATTAAGCTGCTTAATTCACATGCTGCTGTATTTCATATCCACAAAATGTAATAACAATAATACTGATAATAACAACAATTATCATCATTTTTATTATTGTTGTTGCTACTATTACTATTATAACATTGTTTATATTGATTTTATTATTATATTTTAATTTGCTATTAATATTAATCTTATTAAAAATCACTTACAAATAATTCATATAATTATGTGCATGAATGTTTATCAATTAGTATCATTAATTATAATTATTGTTAATGAATTATGTGGACATCTTACACTGTGCGCTGAATAATAATATATTCGGCCATATTTCAAACCCCCTATCTGTAACACAAGCATGTCTGAAAGACGTTTCTGTCTCTAGATACTACGCTTTTATGCTAATCAGCGCACAAAATAAACGCACACACAGCGCGACAAAATGCTCTTTACTGACCAAAACAAGACTACTGAGAGGCTCTTTTAGTGCAACAGTCACTGGGAGAAACCACCTCACAAATAGCCTTTGGATGTGGATTCTAGATGGTTTGTTACCCCTTCATGCCCACGTACTTTAATGTAGAAATTCTGCTCCTTTAAGGTTTAATGGAGAAGATCAGTGTGTCCATGCACAGGCCAAGAGCCATGGTGGCCAGTCTGAATGGGACGGTTACAAGGTCACTTGTTGTGCAACAAAAGTCCCATTTGGCCGACGTCCACGCAGGCCCTGCGTGATGCCGCAGTCGGGACAGAAGCAGGAGGTGTCATTACCCACAGCTGACTGACATACGGATCATCCGCCGGCCGGCGGGACACAGTGCTGGGAGCGGCGTGCTTCACTGAGCACGTCTGTTTAAATAGCGTATTACTCAAGCAAGAAAAAAAAAAGTTTCAGAAAAGATAACAGCTCCTTATGACTTCAAAGTTGTGCAACGGCTAATTTTATAAGTGTGACACAGTTATTGTGGATAAAGGCTTAACGGTAAGCTTCCCTGCGTGTGCGCTGAACCCGGGGAGAAACGAAACCAGGCCATCAGCAAAGCAAAGCCCTTCCCGAGGCTACAGACCACACACAGGACAAAATACACTTAAATTATACTCTCCAGACTTATTTACCAGGCCCTGTGTCCGTTAGCATACAATACAAACGAGTCTCGCGAACAACAAAAGGCCAAAACGACAAAGCTTCAGGCCCGGCCAAACTTAAAAGTTTCCAGGAGTCTGGCATAGGGGACGAGAGTCGGGTTTCACTGACTCGGCACAAGGGCCGTTTCCCGTGCTATTGTTCGGCTTGATTTCACACAGGAGGAGCCGCACACCGGGCTGTCAGGTGGAGCCGCTGCTTGGCAGCTGTCTGAGCAGCTGAGAGAGCTGGCCAGATGTAAATTAGCCTGATACCGGATCCGGTTCGAGGGGTGGTCCTACAATGGCAGGCTTGTATAGTATCAAATGCACCCGCGTCGGTTCTAACGGTGCGTGAAGCACGATGGGGTGAGCATGAATTATTAGTGCCGGGTCTTTCTACGAGGACACCGCGGTGCTAGCTATGTTAAAAGTAAAAATTTAAAAGAGCAATCTGGTACTAGGCGCCTTGCGCGGTGAAGTAATGCAGTTACGCTAAAAAAGATGCATTTCGTTATAATTGTACCTTAATTTAGATCTGAGATATCCAAACTTTTGTGTCAGCCGAACCCCTTTGACTCATGATATATGTAAAGCAATATTACAGTTGATAGTTCAATAATTCAACAAAACATTAGCATGTTCACACTTTCTTTTTGTCGGTGAGTGGCATACAGGTAAATATGTCTTTTTTTTTTTGATTTAAATGATAATTAAATTCATTACATAATTCTACGTCATATATTATATAAGCAGAGTTTTATATGTGGCCAAACAATCTTAATTTGTTCTTTTATCTTGTCTTCTGGTATTTCAACAGCACAAACACTCTGAGGTAAACCTGTAGTTCTTGCTCGGGGGCACGACAGCGCAGGATGGGAGGTGTAACACAATGTGTTGAGTCTCTTAATCTCTCTACACCTCAGACAGCCACCTGTCGACAGATCGGCCTGGAGTCCTGTCCTCTGTTCATTGAGACACATTGATAAGGGTATCCTACATCAGACAGCGTCTGCTGTGTATGCAAATGACAGACACGGGCAGTTAAAAAGGGTGTGCAGGTGCTGGCTAATGCACTTCGACAGACGTGTAGACATCTGTCACAGCTGCCATTGTTTCTTGCCTGTTTGCTTTCAGTACTTCAGGCGTTAGAGATATCCGATATGCTTCGTTTACTGTGCCTCTAGTGAAATCCAGGTGGATACCAGATAACGATTGGTCTGTTTCTGATGCAAGAGAGCGCAACGTGAAATCATTACTCGCGGTGAGTCACATATAGCCCACCTCTATTCGCCGCGGCTAAATCTGTCGATAAATCGCCCACAGCGCGCGACGTCCGGGGCGGGGCTTAACGCCTAACCAATCAGGCGAAGAGAACTGCGCCCATAACATCAACACCGAGCCACGCGATGTTCGAGTTACACATATCTTTAGTAACATGAAAAAAAAGCTGCGCGAATACAATCCTCTTAAAACAACACAGTGTGAACACACCTCGTTAAAAAAAATAGCGAACAAGTAGCAGGTACATACCTGAAAGTCCAGTAAACTGACAATGTTCTCATGTTTCAGCTCCTGGCGAAAACACATTGACTATATATTAGCGAGCAGAAGTCAGATCAACCGCTTCTGGTGATATGTGCTAAACCATTTATATAAATAGCTTCGCTTAGCCTGGTCGCGTTTAGCAATGTTTACTACATGTCTGGGGTTATTGAACATCACGCGTAACTACTAAGATCACCTTTAATATCCTGATTTCTTTTCCGAGGAGCGACTGCGACTTGGCGAGGTTTTTCTTGTTGATGCATTTCACCGCCACTTCAAAATCGTGTTTCTGCGAACAAGACGTGGATTTCCGTTACGACGTTCGCGGAGAGCGCCCTTTAAGCCCAGGCGTCGCTAAACGTTACCTGTTTGTGTCTTCCTCTGAACACCACGGCGAAGGCGCCGTGTCCTATCAAGTCCTTCCTGTTGAACTCGAACCTCCCGACGCTCTCCATCGCGTGCAGACTCAGAGCCGCTCGGTAAACCCGCAGGTGAGAGGTCAAGGCGCGAGGGATCCGCGTGCGCTCGCAGCACAGGACAACCGGGCCCGTCTATCGCTTCCCATCCGCTGCTTTGTGCCCAAACAGCCTGACACTTCGGTCATGATCGGCATTCGCTACCTAACGTTACTTGCTAACAAAAACAAAGCCGCTGTCATCTCGATCGTACTGTGTGAACGCACTTTTGATCAAAAGTATGTTGCCAAGCGTCTATTAACGCGCGTTAATTGGTTTCGGAAACAGCCGCGGTCGCGACGCCTCGGGTTCGGAGCGGAGTCGTGTACTGGGCTGTTTTGGTAGTCACTTTCCAAACAAAGCTTGAAACTTGCGTGCGTTACACGCATGCGCACTGCCGCTCTGTCCCAGGCGCGCGCCGGGCAGACACGTTAACCCCTCGTGAACTGCTGAGGCTGACTTCTTCAGTGTGTGGTCAAATACTCACTGCTGGTCAAAAGATGATGATGATGAGAATAATAAAAAATAAATAAAAAATAAAGGTTTATAATGCTCACAAAGCAATCTGGTACTAGACGCCTTGTGCACTGAAGTGATTTCATTAACAGTTCATCTTTATAGCTGTACCTTAATGTAGATCTGAGACGCAGTCGGTCATATCAGAATCACTTTATTGCCAGGTATGTTTGCACATACGAGGAATTTGTTTTAGTGACAAAAACTCTACAGTGCAACACGATAACAAGACAAGACAGATATAAAGAGAAATATGTACAATATACAAAATATAAAATGTGCAACACAGCAAAAATAAAAATAGAAAAAACAAAAATATATACTATAAACATTCAAGTGTAACAGGAATTATATTGTGCAGTGTTATGTGCAAATCTGTATGTAAAATAAATAAGTGTCCTCAAGTGTTCATGACATGGACTGCCTCGGGGAAGAAACTGTTCCTGTGTCTGGCTGTCCTGGTACTCAGTGCATAATTAATAAATAAATATTTAATCAAAAACACAGTAATATTGTTAATGTGCAACAGTAATGTTGTTAAATTAATTATTATTTCTTTAGCAGCCAGTCTTTAGTGTCACACGGTCCTCCAGAAACATTCTAATATACTAATATTAGATTTTAATATCTAATGCGATTTGTTGCTCAAGAAATATTTAATATTATTGTCAGTGTTGAAAATAGCTTTTGGTATAAGCTAATGCTTTATTTTTCAAGTTTCTTTGATGAACAGACAGCTCAAATAACAAGTTAATGCATCCTTGCTGAATAAAAGTATTAAGTTAAATCTAAAACTCTTACACAGCCATTGAAACCTTAAAACACTTTAAGAGGCAAAAACTGTTTTCAGCATTCATAATAAGATATGTACAAATTATATACAAGAAACAAATTATATACATAAATCCAAATTGTTTGACTAGTAGTGCATTAGTTAATATACTACAGTACTAAAATTAATAATAATAATAATAATAGTAGTAGTAGTAGTATTTTAACAGCAGTTATTTATTCTTGCACCATTAACATAATTAATAAATTAAAGTTACATTAATGAATAAATAACTTGTTATATTCTTTTCAAATCCATAAACAAACCTATTTATTTATGAATATATGTTTGTTTGTATGCGTGCATGGCAATAAATGTTGCATAACCTGCCCAAGTGCCCATACTTATTTACACGAGATCGCCTTTCTGCCAAATAGAAAGTTACACGGCATCACAGACTAAGATCAAGCCAGAAGATCGTACAAATATAACATTAACAAGCCGCCCTCGAGCGATACCAGACCATAAAATCTCCTAATAACATAAAGACCGCCGATGAAGCATGCATTTTTGCAAAGGTGCATTTTGTTGACCGTCTGTGAAAACATCGCCCTCTTGTGGTAAAAGTGCGCTGTTGCTATCGCTCCCTGGAAACAAGTCCGATAGCCGATTGACTTCAAGCTGTGACAGACGAACGCACGGGCTGCTAGCCAATGAAAAGTTGCACGACGTGTGTGGTTTATCAGCTCCATCGAGACGAACGGACGCATCATTAAGACACCGGCGCTGTTAAAGCCTAGTTACATGACAGCTCGCGGTTTGCGACTGCAGCTTTGTTAATTGCTTTGGCTCTGCCTTTCTGTTTTTACTGGATCGAATTCGACTGATGGCATCTTTTCTCCATCCGCGTAACAGGAAATGTACTCCACGAGGAGCTGATTAAAAAGAGGCAGCGCTCCCAAACGATCCACTCCGGGACCAGGAACCGCTCATCCTCTTCTCTTTCGGACGTTCACTGAATGAATAAGAGCATTATGCGAGCACTCTGCCTGGGTTATTATATCATTCGTAATATTAAATTGAACGTTTGGCGTATAAACACCTCCACCCCAGACCTAATGATGTATGACACCGGAGGATCGTTGTTCGTGCTCTTCTCCCCTTCTGCCCGTAAAACACGTGCACTCCTTTAAAGCCGCGTTTGAAAAAGCCGCCTGGGAGCTTCATCTGTCATTTGCGATCAACGCAATCTGCCTTTGCATCTTGACCGAGCTCCACCCGGTCGCGCCGTAATCGGCCAAATCTGTGAGACATCGAGCATGCAAGAGCTTTTTAATGCGCGTCACTACGAGCCATGACGACACTTCCTGCAGAACAAGTCACTCTCTCCGGTCCTCACTTGGCAAAACGTTTAGAGACTAACTGTCCTGAGTCCTGTGTGTTTGTTTTTCATTACACTGTCTGTCGCTTTCTTCACTCGTTACTATGAGTTCTGATGATGGTGTAACACTGTTCGTAACGTACTGGGCGCATAGTAAGTTTTATTGAGCAGCAATAATAAGACATGTTCAATGAGGAGTAAATAATCACGTGACACAAAGACCTAATGATGCGGAAAATTCAGCATAAAATGTATATAGGCTAAATTAGACTAATGCATGTTTTTTTATAAGTGTTTAGTGATACTTGTAAATGCAGGACTACTATTCTCCTGAGGTAGGAAACTGAAAAAGAGAGATAAAAACGTAAATGGCAATTAAAAGAAATCTACCTGAATCGTATATCTTAGCTGAATTTGTAGGGTCGAAATCTTAAAGCTCATTCAAAAGGCAATGCAATGCTTTTAAGGATGCTAAATAAAAAGTCAAATGCACGTCTAGAGAGAGTTTTATTCAAATGAGCTGTACAGGGAATATTACAGAATGACTTTCATGACAAATACGAGGGAAATGTCATCAGTTTTCATTTAACATGTGAAGGCACGGTTTCACGGCCTCAGTAGGAGATCCTTCTTCACAGTACACCCTAATGAAGGACTCGCATCCTGTCCAGCATAAACACAGAAAACTCATTTACTAAGCTCATCTATATTCATGGCATATCCCCATACCGTTGGTCAATCAGCAGTAGGCATCGTGGGAAGGGTTTGTTAGGCATTCGCATCGGGAAACGGATGTTTGAAAAGCACAGTGACAAGATTTCTGCAGTTGGTCAATTCTTCGGTTATATTAAATCAATTCTGCAGAGTTGCGAAAATCAAACGCGTCTTAATAATCAGATCTCTTGTAAGTGGCGCTCTAAGAGAGATATGCACATGCATATAGGACTTACAAATATGTACAACGCATGTATGTCATATCACAGTACGGTTTTCAGACTTAAATAAAAACGTATTTCGCATAAAAGGGAAAGTCAAAAATTCACATTAAAAACTTAAGAACGACACTCTTTACTGGAATTTGTAGAGCTAAGGCACTTTCTACGGTAAAGTCGCTTTATGTGTAACAGCATAATCTCAAAACACTGCTAAGTCCGTTTATGCGTGCCATCGTGACGCACTATTCAAGACTTCTAAAGGCTGTGTCATCTGAAAATGTGTAAATCCAATCTTACATGGTGTACTATCTCTATGTGTTCCCGGCCTGCTAATAATAACGTCTACATTTTCAAAAGAAGGACATCACACAAATGCATTAAAGACACACAGGTATAGTGAACGGCCCTCGATTAAGAGGCACTGCATAAAGCTCTTTTCAAATATTAAATAACAATCAGACGAGAAGTGCACTTGGCCTTCAGACGTTCATTTGGGGCGAAACTCCCTTGAACCTTTGGTACTAAAACAAAGTACCTTCTGTGATTTGTTCTTGGCGGAGAACACGAACGCTAAGACATTCGCTCATAAACTACAAAAAAATAGCCGATTAAGCTATAATGTTGAGAAAATAGGTTTATGATACTGAGCAAGGTCTTTCAAGCAGTATCAAAGTCTTGTTGGCACACGACGACAATAATTTAAAGATATACTGTATATGGTCACACATTAATAATACACTGACCAGCTTTGGTACCAATAAATATGTCTGCGATGGCACAGTTACAGACAGTTACGCATACGTGTGTGTCTGCTATATACAACACAAAAGTGTCCACCTTTATGAAATGTGGCAAACTGAAAAATTATTTGGCACTGTGCACGAATAGGGTACAATTAGGTGTTCAGTTACTGAGACACAAGTCCCATGTTCATTGTTCAAAACAATTATTTGAATAAAGCATTATCTAACTTGAAATAAATTTTAGAAGAAACAGAGCAGATGTCTGTAAGGCTTATCCAACTTTAGAGGTCTTGACCTTCTCAACAGCATCAAATCATTTAAAGGGTACAACGAAGCCATGTTTATTGTATTATTAAACCAAATTAGTTTAATATCATGCTATTTTAATAACAGTATTTATACGTTAACTTAATTTATTAATTCATTTATGTTAATCGCAAAAAACGTTATCGGCATCTCATAGTTCACACGCAACCCTGATATTTTAGAATACATTTTTTGCTTTAAAAAAAAGTAACAGACAGACACACACACACACACACAAACAAACACACACACACACACACACACATATAATAAAGTTGTGCAATATTATAAATGACCTTCTGAGGTTGACCATCAACATATAGTTGATGGCTTCTTTTCACTGACCTCTCGTTGAAGAAAAAGCCTATTTGGTTAAACGCAAGTGCCATTTACAATACTAGATAAAAAAAGGAAAACCATCGCAAAGATGATCTTGAGAGAATTTTTTGCCAGTATTGTACTTCTCTTCCAGGTCTAATTCAAAGCCGTAGCTAATGGACAGATGGGTTACTTCACTCTCATTAAAGCTGAGACACTCACGACTTTATACTTGATTACTCCTCTGTTTAGAGGACGCCCAAACAGTGCTCCAAATGTAGCGTGTTGTCCAAAAAACACTGTTACAGTACAGGTACTGTATCTCAGGAGAGTCTCCTGCCTGTGAGAGTTAGAGTGTTTTCCTCAGCACGCCACAGTATTAGCAAACCGTCTATCCCGTGTTTGTCTCAGAGAGAACATCAGCAGGAGGAAAAGACATCAGAGAACTTTGTGTTGTGAATTAACTATCCTACAATTAGCTGCGAGTGTTTGTAGCCAGTTCACCATTTGAAGTCCGTTTAAAGTGTGATACGGAAAGCCACGTGCTCTACAAGAAATGCTATGCTTCTGTCCTCTTGCTCTGTTTGGAGCAGAAGCCATTATACTGCTGACAAATCTATGCGGTTGGCTGAGTTGGAGCTTTTGTCCCATGTGTTCATCTTTGTGGGAGTCACACCGCCCTTGTTGCCGTTCATCTGCAAAAGAAAACCATATTAATAGTCTTGTGTTCCAATATCCTTGTGAAAAAAAATGTGCTGACTAGTATTGGCTATGCACTTGTATTCTTAACTTGCTTAATGATTAAAACTAGGAATGACAAAGTATATTTTAGTTCACCATAAATGCTTGCCAGTCCATTTGGAAGCACGCAGTTTTTTGTAATGATAAAATTACAAAACGATAAACTCAAGTTCTACTTCAGTGGGTAAGTAATGCACTCTTAAGTGCATTGAACTATATGTATATATGTAAAAAAAAATTATATATATATATATATATATAATGTAACTTTTATTTTATTATATTTATATATATTTATATTTATTTATGTGTATACATGTATTACGATTAATCGTTTAACAGCACTAGTTTTACATAATATGTACATAATATGCAATTAATTGTAACAAAAAAAAATACATTTAATTCATTAAAAAAAACCAACTAACTAAAAAACTATCATGAGACTCTTTTTCACAACTGTGATTCAATTCACTGGTCAAGAACAATACAAATGTAAAAGTGAAAAGAAGCGAATTACTCACTATGTCCGAGTTGAAAGGTTTGACATTGATGTTGCGGATTGAGCTGCTGGTTAAAGTCCACACTTTGGTTTTGTGTTTGAAAGCAGCCCTCACCTGTAGAGCACATGGACCATAAGGAGATTATAATAGCACTGTAAGTGCATTGAAATAATGCAGCATCAGATCATCACCACTAGATGGCGATCACACTTTAACTCTGCCATTTACACCAGCTTGCTGTTCGCTGCGGCTACGTCAGACATTTTCCCCCGACATACAGCACAGACTTCTGACACAGCTGCACAAACACACTCTTACCTCAGAGTTTAACAGGCAGTGAAACAGGAATATGAAGAACCCCTTCGAGGAATAAAAGAAAAACAACAGATAACGCTAAATGTTGTGAAAGCGCTCCAATTCACATCTGCAAAAGTTCTTACAAGTCAGTCCAGGTCCAAAGTCATTTCAAACATTGTTATGTCCCATATTTTTTCAAGCTGTCGTTGTTTGGCGAATGCGCTATTGACTTTGGAGGCTGTGAACTGAGTGAAAATCAATCGGTTTGCTGATGAAACTGTTACACAGTAGTGACGCCTGACCTGTAGCGAGTTAAACACCGCGAACATGTACTGGAAAAGCAGGGAGTGGTCATTCACCGCCAGAACACCAAAGATCCACGATATGCCCAGGATGGGCAAGAGTACCGCCACCGCTTTAGTAGTAAGCCTACAAAGACAATCCCGCATATGAAAAAAAGCAAACGCACCATGGGCGATATTACAATTACGACAGCAGATAAACCCACTTGACAGAGTTGGCGTCTCCGTGAACCTTGTAGTTTTCGGCGCTGATCCGGGATATGATCCGTGTCACAGCTATCAAAATGCCAATGTTCACCTGGAAGGCAGAGGTTGCGACATTACAAGTGTTCCTGTCATGCTGACATCATGCAGTGCATTTAATGCACCTTATTAACAGCTGCTTACCATTATAACAAACAGAGCAGGGGCTACGAAAGCCCAAATGGCTCCATTCTGCAGAGACAGCCAGCAACTAACATAGAAAAGGCCAAAACGAGATGGGCAAATGAGGTAAGTCTTATTTTCTCTTCAAACTGGATTTTGCCATGACCCGTGGTCACTTACTTGCCAACCTCTCCATAGCTGTTTAGAGACGAGGTCATAGACACCACACATATGACCAGAGGACATCCTGAGTGAAGACGCAGAAAATTTCATAAGTAACAATTTCAAACAGTGATACTCAGTTGAAATTGCATTTCTTTGCAATTCAGGTATAAATATTATAAACTGTTTCTAAACTTTTGTCACATTCCAGGATCATTTTAAACATCTGTAAAAATATCATTTGGTTGAAAATTGTGAGAAACTCAAACATACAAACCAATACATGTGATAACATATGATTTGTAATGTACTAAAAAATCTGAATGTACATTTTTAAATATACTATTCCACATTCTTAATTTATACAACTTATAATTTGGACAAAAAATACTATTATTCAGTAAAGAGTCTTTAAATTGATCACAAGTTACAGGCTTTTACTTTCTATTTTTAAATATCAGCACTGTTTTTAACATTGATAATAAGAAATGTTTACCAGTTCAGCATATTAGAATGATTTCAGAAGGATCATGAAGACTGAAGGAATGATGCTGAAAATGCAGCTTTGCCATCAAAAGAATGCTTTACGTTACAAAAAATATTTAAATGGACAACATCCATTTTACTTTAAACTGTAATGATAATTCACAATATATACACTAGTATAAGAGGATACTGTAATATATAGTATAAAGAGTCAATAGCTTAGTAGCATTGTCTCTCCCTCTCACCATATGTTTTTGTTATATATGAATGACGTGCTAAAAGACAAATGTTTGTGGGAAAAAACCTGGAACGGTATTGGAGCTAAAAATACCTTGCTGTAAAACCCAGCGTAGAAGTTTGCAGATTATGTCGTAGGAACTAAAATAAGAGTTTTTGGACTGTAGCCGGCTGTTTCGTGCCACCATAAATAAAGAGCGGCCTGGCCGTGCCAAAGGCTTTTAGAAAGGGAGTAGACTTCAGTCTGAAGTAATGACTTAAGTTTAACAAAGCCTGTTTTCTTCATCCACACTGAGCCTATCACCCGTGTCACTATGGATACAAATAAACACGTCTATTTATTCAACACTTTATCATATGCGATAATGGAAAACACCTTCAGTTATCATGATGCCAATTTTGCATGTACTAATAAAAGTGTATATCCATTTATCTGACCGGCAATGTCATTTTATGTGCAAAAAAAGGCCAATAATAAACACATGTTGTGTATTATCACATATGCACATTTGAGATTGGGTCAATTAATAAAAGTGACTGCATCACGATCGGAAGCAATGAGCCCCCGAACATTTAGCGTTCTTTAATCTTTTGACATCTCAGCCATACTGCAGCACACAAACGTCTTATTTTCACTGATGCTGCCACATCAGTCATGGCTGAGGGAGGTGCCTGATCTCTCTCAGCACTAATGCCTGCGGTGGGACAACCTCTTGATTCTCTTACCCTCTTGATTACACCAAATCGGGTCATTTAAGGCAAATGAAACTGATCTGGTGTTTTCTTCTCAGCATGTAATGATTTGTAAGTCCGCTCGAGCGCGTCTGTGTGTGATGGAGTGTGCGCTTTATATAAATGTGAGTGTATGCAAAGGACGAATTCACTAAAAAGTGCCGCTGAAAAAATAAATCAGTGATGCCACAGAGTATGCCAGATTGTGATAGTCTGCTGCATGCCGCTCAGAACCTAGCGCTGCAAGACGCTGTACTCACCCCATCCGATGGCATAGTAATAAAAGTGCTTGCTGTCCTCTGAGCCGAACACCTTGATCACCATGCTGTAGAGATGCAGCCCTTCCACCAGCATCCAGGCGAACGCACACAGGAAGAAGAAATGCAGCAATACGGCCATGATCTTACACGGGAGCTGAGAGAGAGAGAGAGAGATGACAGTTCGGATCAGGACAAGCGTCTAGACAAAACGCACTGTACCGAAAACAGATCTATTTTGTTCGTCCTAGCTAATGAAGCACATGTTGTTAAAATAAACATGCAGGCGACAGAGTAACTGAGCTCAGTGATCTCAACACTGACATTACCATAGCATGATTTCAGCCAAGTCCTCAGACAGAGGAAGCGCAATCAAATTAAGTCAGCATCAAATGAATCTGTCCGTAATGCCGGAGACATGTTAGGAGATTAGTGGAGGCTCTTTCCACCTTATTAGATTTCTTTATGTAATGACAACATGCTGGCTCTGATATTGATGATGATACGATAACAGCCGTAGACAACAAACACGATTACACACAATCATGCACTGAAAATGAGATGTCGATTTAATTTGAACATTTCATGAGCAAGCTTCTTTCAACAATATTTGTGTGCATACTCTCATTTTGATTGTAGTTAATACATTTTTTCACTGCTGTTTTTAGTGCAGAGCAGTAGCTATTATAAAGCAGCCCGGCAGTGCACAACGCAGCCAAATCTCCACACTAATTGTGCTAATTTCTTTGTGTTGTGAATTTTAAGTCATATTTGTTTATGATCCCATATTTTTTGTATTCTTTGCATATCGTAGCTTCATAATGTTACAGTTGAACCACTGATGGCAGATGGAGCATTCAGACGAAGTCTTTTATGCTTTTCTGCACCTTGACAGTGGTAATTGTTTGGCAGGCAATGGGACAGTCACAAGCCTCCCGGTTTTCATAAAAAATATCTTAAATTGTGACCTGAAGATGAACGGTATTGTGCATTTAACATTAATCACTCCCATGTTAATGGGAAAAGTGTTCTTAGAATGCATAAAAAAGTGAATATCTTTTAATAAATAATTATTCTCTGTATTTTGAAGTGCCCAAAATAACAATACCACGCATATTCATTATCATGATATATCGCATTACCGAATACCACATGTCTAATGAGTTTGGAACAACATGGGAGTGATTAATGACAAAGTTTTAATTCTGGGGTGGAGTAACCCTTTAAGATGAACCTGTGGTAGACTCACCGTGCTGGGATTGAAACGGAAACTGATGAGCAGAAGGATCTGAGCAACTAAGATTGCAAATGCCAAATTTGCATGAATGTGGTATCGCTGATTACGGATGGTGCTAACCGACCTGTACGCACAGAAAAAATATACACATTTTTTAAATAGCAATGATGCAGAAACGTTTAGTGTTCATTTAATTGAAATTGCAAATTATTCTATTTAATGAATCAAAAAGAAAATTAGAAGCTGAATTAATGTGAATTAAACATTTTTGACCATCTTTAAAGCGCAGATTGAAATCATGTTCACAGAGCATTGTGGGATACTTACGACAGGACAGCAAAGGTGACCAGTGTAATTGCCAGGCAGAAAATAGAGATAGAGCAGCCGATGTAGCTAATGGTGGACAGCGCCACCCTGTGTGCCTTTGAGAGCTGAGGAGGAGACAAACATGACAGCGATGAGATGATGAACATCGGTCTGTGTATAGCACTGAAGAGGCATTACAAACCCCTGATGTTACTACAAATAAAAACACTGAATACCACAGCAACAGTCCACTGATTGTAAAGTCAAGGGTTACCGATGACCAGCTGCACAGGGATTGATGTTTGCAAAATTTTAAATGACTTGGCGATTTCAAGATCATTTCATCAGAACAAACCTGCAGGAGTCTGACAATCAATCAAGTCATTTCTTGGAACAAGTTTTTTTTTTCATAAACAGAAATAACTATTCGCAGACTTGTTAAATTGACAATTAATAAAAGATGAACAGTAATGGCCCTAGTCTTGCTTTATGCAAACGAATATCTCTGTATTATTCTTATTTTATTCTTTTTAAAGTCAGTTTAAAAGATGTCAGTCCATGGTAAATCTCAGCGTAAATTCAGAGAACTATTTCATGAGTTATTTGGCTATAATAAACATTACTTTACCTTTATTAGTATCTTGAATACATTTCTTAACCTTCAGGGTTCACAAAGAAAAAAAAAGTAAGCATCTGTATAATAGGCTTATTATATATAGGCGTATGGCAATCTATATGCTATATGATGTTTTTTACAGACATATTAACCTTTCGGTCACACGTGATTTAGGATAACTATGGTAAATAAACATTTGTGCATTTCTCATATATTTTGCTATATTTCTGTTTTTTAACCCCTACCCTATTCACAACAACATTAAGGTTTCTTCCCTACTTCTTTGATTGATTGTTTGACCCTGTAATCCGTTAAGTGACCGGCTGTGTTATTTCTTCTGTGTGAGTGACTGAACTCTGTAAACTGCTGCTGTCATTTGAAAACTGGAAATACCCATGGCAGAGACATGGAAACTGGGCAACACATCTTTGGGAAACAGATTGCTCTCTCATCTCTTCCTTTTGATAAACTTATCCTCTATCAAAGTAAGCTCAATTGTATGGCAGAGATATAAGTTACATTTTTTTGTTATGTTTTTAGCATTAGAAAGTCACACTGCAAATAAAAATAATAATTATTATCACCACCGATATTTAAATTTTCTAGAACTTGTCGTACACTACTGTTCGACAGATTGAGTCATTGATAAAATAAAAAGAAATTTACATTAGAAAAAAGTGAGTAAAAAACATTTGAAATTTTATAAAATTTAAATTAATAAAAAAATTAGATTTTGAAAATTCAATTGAACAAATCCTGAAACAAAATCTATAGCAGTTTTCATTAACATATTATTCAACTATTTTCAACTTTGATAATAAAACAAATGTTTTTCGAAACTTGACAAAACAATGTGATTTTTTTAAGTAAACAAAGTGTAAAAAAGCGATAAAAAAGGAAACATCACTGAATTTGGAACAAAAACCCTTTACTAACACTACAGGTGGAAAGATTCCCATGCTTCGGCACTTTAAGCATCTGCTGGAAAGGAGTGAACAGATTTATTCCCGAACATCCGTCAGGATATAGTGCTGCATTGTTACGGCTCCTCTGACCCGGTGCCAGTAATTGGTACTCAGTGTTGCATCTGCACGCCTGACCCATCGGCAGTAGTTTTTCCCCATAATTCTATTTCCGTGCGTGGGTTCGATCGTACATTAACTTCATTTCCTGCCTTGTGATTATCGTGGGCCGAGAATATCAAGGATCTGCGGAGCGGTGGAGAAAGCACGATCTCCTCCAGGCTTGAAGTATTGAGGTGAGCCGCTAACTGAGGCCCCGGCAGAGGCGGGCATTAGCATCAAAGCTCCAGAGGAGATGATTACATGACTGAGTGAGGACAGATTTTCTCAACAAACACATGCAGATGATAGACGCGGAAGATCCAAGCTGCACCTGGGCACCTCGGTTTGGCTCGTGCGCCGATCTCGAAATGGCAATCTGCCTTCGTGTGAAGCAATATGTCTCCCATCTTCACAAACATGTCCCTACTTTGCGAGTAGTTGTTGCTGACAGGGTCTTTAGCCTGAGTTAAATTCGCTCTTCAGCTCTCTTTAAATAAATCAACAGGACAAGGGTTACCAAAATATCAAGCTGTGCCTGCCGTTCAGTATTTCAAAGGCAGATGTTATTTACAAGCTTTCTCTGACAAATGACAACCCATCTGTCCGCCCAAAAAGAGTCGGCAGTCTTCAACCCGCACTGGCGGCCTGTGACTAGCGGCCTCTCTTGAGACGCTTTCACACACAACGACGGGTTTCGAATGAACCCGAAACAAAATCCAGCACGTCACCCTTGGAGAAGTGTCTTAACTACGTCCAAATTGTCTTCTTGCTTAAAGCTGTGCTGCTGATTTACTGAGAGTCTCGGCCAATCAAAACCTCAAGCCCTGCATGCAGTTGGCTCGCTGTAGACGAGAAACGCAGTTAGCATCGCATTCATCGCAGTGCCTTGGTGTTTTTAGAGATCCCTGCTGGGAAATGACCTACATGCTCAATCAAGGAATCTTGAAAAATTCCACTAACGTTAATGGTTTGCTGCCAGATTTGTGTTATATGTGCATATTTCTTGACGTATACTAGATTAGATATTAGATAAGCATATCTAGTCAGACTGAATGAGTAAATAAGTTGTTTTTTGATTAGTATAATGTTGCATGGGGCTTTGTAACCTTAAAAAAACCTCACAAGAAGTATGGTACATTTTTAAAATAGGTTAGAGTTATACTACTGTTCAAGTGCGAGGTCAGTAAGGTTTTTACATACCTAGAAATATATTTACATACTAAATAGATGCATTAAACTGATGAAAAGTGAAGGTGATGACTATTTCTATTTCTAGGTTTCTATTTCAAAGAAATTGTCTTATGCAAAAAAGTGAATATGCAGGGATATTAATTATACATCTCTCTATAAATCAGAATTTAGTTCACTTTTTTTTGCATCAAAATTACATATAAACAGCATGAGCCATTCAGATTGAATGTGTTCTTGCAGTCATAACAGAAGGAATGGAGAAAATCACAGAGATCCTAAAATGTGTTTTTTGGTGCTGAATGCTTGCCTTTTATTGAAACTAAAATTGAAAATAAATGGGGCTTTCATAGTGAAACTTTGCAGAATTAATAATAATGAAAGCAACTAAATAGTACAGTAAAGAGGTAAAATGTGTTATTCCCAAGAATGTAATTAGCAGAACTGTAAAAAATAAATAAATAAATAAATAAATAAATAAGATTGATAAGATTTGTTAGTAACTCTTAAGTATAGGGAACTCTTATTCACTATTAACTACAAATTTTCCCCTCAATAAATTCCTAATATGCATGCTAAAAAGCAACTTGTTAAGAAACCCTAAAATAAAGTGTCACTGATTTTTCTGATCTAACAGGATAGCATTTATTTTAAATAATATCATGTATCACCAAACTGTCACACTAATCAATTTAATCTTCCATGGAGGATGTAGACAGAATTGAGTAAAACCTACAACCACACACGACGGGCTGCAAAGTTCTTGAATTATTTGCATCAACTTATTATTTTGCCAAAGCAAGCAAGACAAATGGTAATTGACCTATAGCACAAAATAAAGCTAGCACCAGACAACAGAGAGTGCCTCACCTCCATGGGAACCACTTGCATAAGGATGGCGAAGTTTGTCAGATGATTACACAGGCAAATAGAGAAGGACAGATTTCCATCAGCTCTCACACACCCCTCATTGGACCACACACCCTCCTTTGAGCTGAAACACACACATGCATACAGGTTTAATTGAGCATTACAGTTGCTGGAGTTATTCATTGTTTATATTGAAACCGTACACATTCACACCCTCGCCCGTCGTTAATGGAATTACCAGCGAGTTATTAATCAAATCAGATCTAAACTAAATCAAAACTAACGCGAGAACCCATTAATCTCAGAGAGAGCAAACATTCCAACTTCCATCATTCCATTATAGATGCAGTCATTTATTAAATGCCCACATGGGAGAAAGAGTGAACGAAAGAATATGAAAAAAAGAATATGAGAGAGAAAGAGAGAAGACAAGAGAGTCTCAATCCAAATCAAACATGCTCCATTTCAAATTATTCACATTTTTCACATGAACCTAAGAATTGGCTTCGTTTGTTGGATTTAAGTGATTTTTCGGGGATAACTATTATGGTATAAAACAGCTTTTTATTAAAAACAGACTTTCATAATTTCCAAATGACATAGTTGAATGATGAATTGGAAGGCAAAGATTTGACTGGACTGGAAGAAAAATGAAAAGACTGCAAATTCTATTCTTCAAACAGTCAATCAGATTGATTAAGAGATTGTGATCTGCTATTTAATCAATCTTAAATCACTGGATATCACAATGTACTGTATATGTGCTAAATATTACTAATGTAACCTATTTCTGGCCTGTACGTACGTAATGGGATAACAGTGGGACATAAATATAAGACACGCACATTGATATATTACAGCACTTCCTGACAAGCTTTAACAGGAAATGTGAAAATGAGACACTTAAAATGACAGATGGAGAGAGATAGATGGGAGAGAAAGAATATACAGGAAGGACTGCATAAATATATCTGAACATAAAATTTGGGGCACACTCAAAGAGAAACATAAAAGACCATAAATGAAGTGAAAGATATCATAAAAATATCCAAAAATGTAAACATGTGCTGAATTTTTAGAGGTTTTAACAGAAACAGCATGTAAATAAGCTATAATAAAACCGTTAATTGGATAACACTTCTATATTAAAGTACTTTTCATAGGGTGCATTAAGTTTTTATGATTTTTAAAAAAAATACAAAATAAAATAGAAAAAAGATACCTTTTTTACCAACATTACATTCGCTCAAAAAACATTGTTTTTAGCTTGTTGACATTTATACAGACTCAAAGCCACATCTCCCAAGCCACTGCACTACTAAGTCTATCCAACACAACAAACCAGTGCAAATAGTTTTAATAAAGTTCATATGGTTTTCAGTTTATACATCTGTTATGCTACCTTTACACCAGTGCGTGCTCATTTTCAAATGCATATGGTTCCCGCAAGACCTAGAGAGTGCAGACATACATTTTTCAATCTGCGCTGCGCCACTTCTAGTCGAACACACCGTCTAGTGCCGCAGGCTTATTGGCTCACTGATGTCGATAAGATTAACCCCTTAGTGTTGATGTTTTTCGGTCAAGATAATTTGGTAAAGTAACAAAAA